>NC_052640.1:33007262-33207262 GCF_016161935.1 Mauremys reevesii | reverse complement strand
CTACCCACCTACCCTTTCATTGATCACACTTGGTAACTACTAAGCAGAAGCACAGAATCTAGATGGATTTGCTGCGTCTCCTGCAGGCCTTCCTAATGGCACAGCAGGGCTGCTCTTGGCTCTGCACAAGGTTGTTTTGTTTAGCAGTGACTGTGAAGGGACTTCCAGCTATTTGGCTGTGGGAACTCTGGTATTAAGTGGACACCCTGTCTTAACTGTGTATGGCTGTATTGCTTGTAGATTTCTATATTCTGTACTGATGTTACCAAATGGAGTATTTTGTAGCGGTCTGCTATAATTTAACTTATACAAACTATGAATATGCTCCCTCAGACTTAACCACCCGCCTTTCACACACTCCCTGCTTCTCACTGTCTGGGCTGGGAACAAGCCACCGGCATGTGCGTCCATTGGATTATTTTTATTTAATTACTTCTCATTGTTAAATTATTTATGTTTTTTAAATTTCATTGCAGTGCATTTTCTTCCTGCCACTGTCACCTGGCAGCTAAGGGATGTGAGATTCTCCTCCATTGCGTTTCTGCCCACGGAAAAGAAGAGACCCCACACTTCAGTACCTTTGGAAATAAAAGCAACCTGGAAACAAACCAGCTGTCTCCTCAGTGTGCAGTTTGTGTCTCTTTTGGTGCAGTTGATGTGTGTGCAGCATGTGTGGTGGACAGGGGCACTGTGTGCTCACATGGGAATTCACCATCCTTGGTGCAGGATTTGACTTGTTCTGGGAGTGAACATAGCACTTGTGGAGTTTCAGGCACAGGCTGCATGACCCCCTCCATTTATCTTTGGTGCAGATACAGCCCAGGCAGCACTAGTGCAACCTCCTCTCCTGCTGCCCTCCACCATCATCTGCACAGCCCACCTGTCAGGGCAGAGGGAAATGTTGCTCCATGGATCCTGGTTCTCAGATGGGACTACCCTGGGATGGGGAGGTGTGGTTGCATCCATTAGGTCACCAGACTGAGCCTTCTAATATCCCTTGGTGATTGTTCCCAAGATCCAGGACTTTGTGCTCAAACATCTCCCAGCTTCCTTGTTTAATATAAAGGCCAAGGTTTCCTTGCAATATACAGGAAGAAAGTAGATTTTCACCCCAGATGGGACTTGAACCCACAATCTCTGGCTTCAGAAGCCAATGCCTTATCCATTAGGCCACTGGGGCCCTGATGTACAGCTACTGAAGAGATGGAAATTCCATCTCATACATGCACATTCCTCGCTTTTGCTTCAACTCCATATAGCCCCTTTACGTGAATTTCAGAAATGTCTGCATCCCGGGGCAGCGAGGCAACTGGGCAGGTTGCTGACACAATTACAACACAGAATACAAAGTGTACAGTGCTGACTATATATAGTTTTATTACAAATATTTACACTGTAAAATATAAAGTACTATAGTGCAATCTCTTTATCATTAAAGTGCAACTTGCATATGTAGATTTTTTTTTGTTGCATAAGTGCACTCAAAAAGAAAACAATGTAAAACTTTAGAGTCCAGTCAGTCCTACTGGGTTCAGCTAATCGCTGAGACAAACAAGTTTGTTTACATTTACTGGAGATAATGCTGCCCGTGTCTTATATACGTCACCTAAAAGTGAGAACAGGCTCTCTCATGGCACTTTTGTAGCCAGCGTTGCAAGGTATTAACGTGCCAGATATGCTAACATCCATATGCCTTCATACTTCAACCACCATTCCAGAGGACATGCTTCCATGCTGATAATGCTCGTTAAAAAAATAACGTGTTAATTTGTGACTGAAGACCTTGATGAAGAACTGTATGTCTCCTGCTCCATGGTTCTATCCGCATTCTGCCATATATTTCATTTTATGGCAGTCTTGGGTGATGACCCAGCACATGTTGTTCACTTTAAGAACACTTTCACTGCAAATTTGACAAAACGCAAAGAAGGTATAACGTGAGATTTCTAGAGACAGCTACAGCGCTGAGCCAAAGTTTAAGAATCTGAAGAGCCTTCCAAAATCCAAGAGGGACGAGGTGTGAAACGTTGTCAGAAGTCCTCAAAGAGCAACACTCTGATGCAGACACTACAGAACCTGAACCACTAGACAGGAAAATCAATCTTCGGTTGGTGGCATCGTTATCGAGCAGTACCTGTCATCAGCATGGAAGCATGTCCCTGGCCTCTGATTGCTAGCAGCTCGGAGAGGAGAACAGGGCTGGACCTCTCCATGGCCGCCTGGTCTGCTCACTCCCTCTGAAGCCCATAGCCAGGGCCAGCCTTTGGGGTGGGTGCCACCAGGGAATTGCCCAGGGGTACCATGGTCAAGGGCGGTGCTGTACGGTAGCAGAGAGGTGTGTGCTGCTGGTGTAAAGTCAGAAACTGCTCCCGGCTGGCAGGGGAGTGCTGCTTGGGGTGGTGCCCAGATTTCTCCCTGCTCCCTCCCGGCATAGGAACATGGGGGGAGGGAGGGGAAGAGAAGGGGGAGAGAGCGGTGATGAGCGGCTACTGCTCCCCCCTCACAGCCCCCTAGCGATGTGCGGAGGAGCAGTGTTCAGGGGCGGCGGGGGGAGCGAGCAGCAATGCAGCTACTCCGTGCATCCAGGTCAGTTTCCCCGAGTGGGCACAGGAGGAGGTGCAGGGGTTAGGGAAAAGGGGGCACAGGGCTGGGTTTAGGGGTGCGGGAGGAGGCAGGGGTTAGGGGAACTGGAGGGGGCACAGGGTTAGGGGTGCAGAGCTTCAGGGTTGGGTGCCGGGGGGGGGGAGCAGGGATTAGGGGGACAGTAGCACAGACCCCACCTACTCCTCCTGCTTTCTCCTGACACCAGCACCACCCTTCCCAGCATCGCCTCATGGCAGCATCTGCTTCCGGACTCGCACCAGAAACGGGAAGTCTGGGCCCTGCCTGGCAGCGGCTGTCAGGAAATGGAAGCAGGAGACACGACCACTCCCATGGTGCTGTGGGGCCTGTCCTGGCTGGTGGGAGATGGAGGCAGTGGATACTACCACCCCATGGTGCCATAGGGTTTTCAGGTGGGGTGCCTCCCCCCCCAGGTTGGGCTCCAGGGGAGGTTTGGCATCTTAAGAGACTGGGGGGGGGGGTTGCTTGGAGGAGGTTTGAGGACCAACAGCGAAGGGGAAGTTGGACACTGGCCAGAATACCAGGGAGACAAGGCAGGTGAGGTGATACCTGTTACTGGACCAGCTTTGGAGCCACACAGGGTCTTCTTCATGCAGGGAAAGGTGCTCAGAGCATCACAGTTCAATAGAAGGTGGAACGCTCTGCCCTGAACACCAGACATTCCCTGCTTCCTGGAACGGGGGGGCCTGTCCCCATTGTCCTGTAAACAGCCCCACCATGTACCCCAGAGGTGGCTGCATCTTAGCACCAAGACACCAGTGGTCACTGCTCCAGAGGAGATGGTACATACAGGCCACTGCCCTACGTGGCCCCACACGTTACTGCCCCAAGAGATGAGGTACACACAGGCTACTACTCAAACTGGGCCCCTGGGGTCACTGCAGCACTGGTTGTGGGGATACATGCAGGGCACTGCCGCACATGGCCACCAGGGGCCACTGCTGCAATGGTGGTGGTTTGGGGCAGGGGATGATAAACAGGCCACTGACTGAAGTGGCCACTACCACAATGGTGTGGGGAGAGAGGAGGGAGATATCAATAGGCACTGCCACACCAGGGCATCACAGGGAGGTCACTGCTCCAATTAGTAGAGATACACATCGGGTAGTGCCCCAACTGGGGGCCCTACCCCAGAGAGAGAGGGGGCTGGGGAGAGAAGAGGAAATCAAAGGCCACTGCCTCACTTAGCCACCAGGGGTCACTACCTAAATAGGGGACAAACACACAGGGCACTGCCCCACCTGACCAACAGGGGTCACTGCCCCAATTGGGGATATACAGAGGGTATTGCCCCACAGAGATGCCAGGGATCAGTGCCTGCCATACCTGGCTCAGGGGTAGAAGGGATAGGGTGACCAGATGTCCCAATTTTATAGGGACAGTCCCAATATTTGGGGCTTTTTCTTATGTAGGTGCCTATTACCCTCCACCCCGTCCCGATTCTTCACACTTTCTATCTGGTCACCCTGGGGGGCAGGGGCAGGGAGCGAGGGGCTACACACAGGGCACTGCCATACTTGGCCACCAGTGCACATCCCTAGTGGGGGAGTGACACACACCAGGAGCAGGGCTCACTGCCACAAAGGGGTTGGAAGATACTGAGGGCACTGCCTGACACGGCGACCCAGGCACCCTGCCACCTTGGGGGAGGTGAAAACACACCTCAGGCACTGATTCCTCTGGCTACCAGTGGTCCCTGGCCCACGGCAGGGGTTGGGGGGACTAAATCCACAGGGGACTGCCCCACTGGGACAACACGCGTCACCGAGATGAGAGTGGGATATGCAGAGGGCACTGCCCCAATGGCTCATATACATACAGGGCGCTGCCTCACCTACCCACCAGCGCTCACAGGCACAATGGCAATGGTGGGGTCACATAGGCAACTGCCCTCAGTGGCTACCAGGGGTCGCTGCAGCAATGCTAGGGGATACATGCCAGGCATTGCTACCCTCACCACCAGGAGTCACTGCTCCTACAAGGAGGCCCCTACAGGACACTCTTGTGCCTGGCCAGCAGGGTCACTATCACTGGGAGGGGCCATGGGGAAGCAGAGAAAGAGCAACTAACTGCAGTGGGGAAAATCGTCATCTACCGGGAGAAAGAACGGACTCCGCTTAGGACATCGCACCAACTCCGGCCAGGCTGGATACCAGCACTGGGCTGGAGCAGCTCCAGCCAGAGGCTGGGCGGAGGCAGGTGACCTCGGTCTCTGTGCTGAGCAGGATGCGTTGGCAGCGAGGAGGGACAGGGAACCCCAGCCAGGGTCTTGCTGCCCAAGGAGGGGAGATCTGTGGCAGTTTTGGAGTAGCTGGTTCAGCAGCCGTGAGCCGCATGCTTGTCCCCGCCTGAGCTCTCCAGGAGCACATAACACACAGGTGTACACTGGATGTAGGCACCAGTGTAACGACAGGGCCAGACTCTGCTGAGTGCTGCCTGCGAGAGACAGGGGCAGAGTCAGACGGGCAGATGGGGGCAGGAGATGACAGGGCCAGCGGCCATGAGCTGAACCCATCACAAGTCCAGCCTGTGACGTCACCATCCGTCCCTGCAGCTCCATCTGTCCCACTGTCCGTCCAACTCTCAACCCCATCCGTCCCCAATGTATGCCACACACCCCCTTCACCCATCTGCCTCACACACTCATCTATTTCCTCATGCATCCTGCTGTCCTCTGATTGTCCCTGCAGGGCCCAGCACAAGGAGGCATAGTGGACCCTGAGTGAGGCTTTTGGGTGATGCAGTAATGGAGCTAGCGGGTGATAAGGAGGGTTCTGGGAATCTCTAATCCCAGCCCCACTTCTCCTGTGCCCAAAGCCATGACCACGAGCCCACCCCTCTCAGTCTCAGACCCCACAGCCCCAAAGACATGACTGGCCACTCATGCTGTGACCCAGTTACACAAATGAGGTCTACCCGAAGATAGAGGGTTGGAAGAGCAACCCCCTTATCCTGGCAGGCAGGACACATCCTTTCCAATATGGCAGAGACCTTGCCCGGGGGCAGATGGATCCAGCTGAGCCCATAGGAGACTGGGGGAGGAGGAGCAGAGGAAGAGGATGCAGGCAACTGAACATGACAGGTGTCCATGAAAGGAGAGAGAGAGTTTGAGTGTAAGTTGGCCAACATAGAGAAACCTCGGAGGAAGAAAGAAACTCAGAACAGGGAGTCACCCTCATGGATCCAACTTTCTGCTAGGGAGCACACACCACTCCTGGCCAGAGATGATCAGCCCTCGCAAATGGCAACATCATCTCCCTTGAAGCCACAGCTAGTCTGGAAACCCACATCCAGGTAACGGGAAGTCCCTGCCTGGAGCCAGGAGGACTGTGACCAGAGCCCTTCCCAAACCAGATACATATCTCACCGACAGAGACAGCTACTCTGATCCCAGCTGGGCAGGTCTTGCCTGGCATCAACAGGATTCACGCAGTCACTGCTTTCGCTCACTTTCCATCTCACCTCAGGGCTGGACTCCGTCCCCGCGATTTATTTTCTCTTGGTATGAAACACAACACAAAAGAAAAAGCAACGGTGGCGAGGCTCCTCTTCTCACTACTCCCACACCCCAGGGCTCCGGCTTCAACCCTCCTCCCATTCTGCCATCACACCTACAATTAGAAATCTGCAGCCTGGGCTCACACCTGGTTGTCTCCCCAATCCTTGGCGCTGTCCAGCACGTCTCCCTCCACAGAAGTCACCTGGCCTCGTCTTAGACTCCATCTTCATATTGCTCTTCTCCTTCCCAGAGCTCCTGCTCTGCCCCTCAGGCCTGTCTGTGCTCAGCTCTGCAGGCAGAGGGGAAGGGGCAGGATGGGAACACACACGCCCCATTCCAGACACCCCGCGGCATCCACCGGGCTACCAAACCACGTCACCTGTGGCCAAAACCACCCCCCACCCCGAGGGAGCAAACAGCCTTTGTGAGCCCAGCACACACAAGGCAGGAAAAGAGTCACACCCACCCCCAGCCCAGCCCAAGGGGGAGCTTCCCTCACTTCCCGGCCACAGGCCCACGGGGCTCCTGGATGGGCAGTGGGGCCCCTGAAGAACTAGCTCAGCGTGTGATGAGTGACTGGGGGGTATGTGGGGCAGGGCCGCCCGGGGGGGGGCAGGAGGGGCAGTTTGCCCCGGGCCCCACAGGGGCCCCCACTGGAGTTTTCGGGCCCCTGGAGCAGGGTCCTTCACTCTCCCGGGGCCTGGAAACCCTTGCGGGCCGGGCCCAGGAGCTTCCTCCGCTCCGGGCGGAAGGACCCCGCTGGCGAGTTACCGCCGCGCAGCGGCACTCCGCCGACGAATTCCGCCTCTGCCCCGAGCCCCCGCCCGGATCCCACGGATCCCAACGCCGCAGCGCCAGGGGGGGGGAGCCTCGGGGCGAGGGAACCGGGGCCTCCCCCCGCGCGCCGAGTCTCTGTCCCGCGCCTCTCCGCCAATCAGGAGCGGGAGGGGCGCGGCGAAGGGACGAGTTACGGCCCTCCTGCAATAGAGGCCGCGTGAGAGAGACAGAGAACTACGCTTCCCAGTGTGCACCGGGAGGAGCGCGTTGTCCGAGCAACCAGCGCACTTCCGCCTGAGACGAGCCAGGAACTACAACTCCCAGCCTGCCCCGGGCACCTCCGTCCTCTCGAGCCCAGGGAAGGGCGGGTCCCTGGGTCAACCTGACACCTCCTCACAACTCCTCAGCCCCGCCCCAGAGAGCCCCGCCCCTCCGGCTCCTGACGCGAACTCGCGTGTCCCGGGTCTCGCCTGCCCTGCCCCCCTTGGCCTCCTGCTTCTCCCTTCTCCTGTCTCACCCGGGGCTGGATGGAGCCATATGGAAATATGGGGAGCCAGGACTCCTGGGTTCTCCCCAGCCCGGGAGGGGGTAGAGTGGGGAGGGGCAGGGCTGGGAGCCAGGACTCCTGGGTTCTCCCCAGCTCCGGGAGGGGGCAGAGTGGGGAGGGGCAGGGCTGGGAGCCAGGACTCCTGGGTTCTCCCCAGCCCGGGAGGGGCAGAGTGGGGAGGGGCAGGGCTGGGAGCCAGGACTCCTGGGTTCTCCCCAGCCCTGGGAGGGGGTGGAGTGGGGAGGGGCAGGGCTGGGAGCCAGGACTCCTGGGTTCTCCCCAGCTCTGGGAGGGGTGGAGTGGGGAGGGGCAGGGCTGAGAGCCAGGACTCCTGGGTTCTCCCCAGCTCTGGGAGGGGTGGAGTGGGGAGGGGCAGGGCTGGGAGCCAGGACTCCTGGGTTCTCCCCAGCTCTGGGAGGGGTGGGGTAGAGTGGGGGAGGGGCAGAGCTGGGAGCCAGGACTCCTGGGTTCTCCCCCAGCTCTGGGAGGGGGGCGAGGGGGGTAGAGTGGGGGAGGGGCTGGGGTGCCTGCTGCCCTCGCAGCGAACAGCAGAGCGCCCCCTGCAGCTTGCCGCCCCAACCACGTGCTTGGTGTGCTGGTGCCTGGAGCTGCCCCTGGTTCCAGCCCCTCTGCCCAGGCAGCTCCCCCAGCCTGACACACACACACACACACACACACACACACACACACACACACACAGAGCCCCTGTACCCGCCCCACCCCAGGGCTCCTCATCCCAGAGGGGAGCCCCCCGGCTGAGTGGGGAATCAGACCCCCCCGAAATTACCCTGGGACCAGCTTGATCTTCCTCCGCCCTGCCCTGCTCTGCATGTATTCAGAGTGAGTCAGTTTCCCTGTCCCAACCTGTGTCCTGCCATGTGTCTCTTCTCCTCCCCAGTTCCTTCCAAACCGCCCCATTGCCCCTGCACCCCGGGCTGGGTCTCTGCCAACCCTCCTGCCCCCAATATCTCCCTGCCCCTACAGGTCTATAGGGCTGGATCCCTCCCTCCCCCCTTCTCCCCTCATTTCCTGCCTCTGGGGGTCTATGGAGATGGGTGTCTCCTCTGCCATCTCCTCCCCTGCCCCCAATATCCCTCTGGGGCTCTCTGGGGCTGGGGCTCTCTCCCTGCCCCTGTGCTCTCCCCTGCACACGATGTCCTGGGAGTGACTCAGTTTCCCTGGACCAACATTTCACACACCCCACCCCCACCCGACATGTCTCCCTCCACCCCACCCCCTTCCTCCTGCACCCCAGGCTGGGTCTCTGCCAATCCCCTTCTCCTCCTGACCCCAAGATCTCCTGCCCCTACAGGTCTATGGGTTGGGTCTCTCCTTCCCCGCCCCCATCCTCCCCAATATCTCCCTGCCCCAGGCCGTCTATGGGGCTGGGTCTCTCCCTGAAGCCCCGCCCCCAGCGCGGGGCTCACGGACAATCCCCGCCCGGCGGCTGTGACGTGCTCACTCCCTGCAGACAACTCAGTCCCTGGAGACTAAAAGGACAGAAGGTGTCACGTGTCCATGGGCGGGGCTATGCAGATGAGCAGTGTCTGGCGGCAGGACGGAGAGCAGCGAGATGAACCGAAGGAGCCCGTGGAGAGAATTCTCTCCGTGTGGACAGAATCCGTGTGGGAGTTCGTGCTGTGGGTGCCTGCACCGGAGTCACTTCGGGGCAGTGATTGCCACTGAGCTGCATATTGACCAAAGGTGTGTGAATGGAGTGTGGTGCCTGGCGGGGAGCAGCTCATGGTGAAAAAGAAAGCAGTGGGAGCAGCAGATCCTGTCCTAGCAGTGGTTTGTGCGGTTTCTTTGCAACCATGAGTGGGATTGTTGTGGGTGCAACTAGACCCCACCTTCTCTGATGGGGCGGGGCTTCTACTGTCTGCCTGGGGGGGGGGGTCCATGATGTCACAGCCCTTGGGGGGGGGGGTTGAATCATGTTTCTGAAGTGGGAGAGCAACTTCCCCTGTTCCCACTCATTCTCCACTAGGGGGCTGGGATCTCTAGGGAGGGGAGCCCAGGAAAAAACAGTCTCCCCTATGGAACCAGGAGTCCTGTCTCCCAGTCCCCCTGCTCTAGACCCTCCACTCCCAGAGCCAGGGATAGAACCCAGGGGTCCTGGTGCCCAGCCCTCCCTGCTCTGACCACTGACCCCACTCCTCCCAGGGTGGTGCAGGGGTCACTGGGTCTGTGTCTCAGCTCTGCTAAGGGCCTTGACTTATTTTCTCAACATTGCTTACTTCTGTATCCAGCATATCTGCCCCCGCCCAGTCGCGGCCCACCCCCCAGGGGGGGCACCAGCAGTGTGCCGGGTCGAGATGGGAAATTGTCCAAGCTGGCCCAGGAGAGACATGTGTGTCCCTGCTGGTGGGGCTGAGCCCCGCTGTGTGTGTGTGTGTTGGCTTTGCAGGATTTTGTATCCTGCAGCAAGTGACACACACATTGATGCACAAAGGGACTCACACAGTCCCAAGAACACTCACACACAACACACCCAGAGGGGCATGCTAGCTCCATCCCCAAAGAGAGAAACAATCACACCCCCCAGCCATGCTCACAATCACACACACACTGGAATATTCACAATTGTGCTCAGAGACACAACCGCACACAGTTCACTCCCACTGCTCCCAACACAAGGACCTCCTGCCCCATACAGCATGTGCCAAGGCCTGTGGAACTCACTGCCACTGGACAGCTACCAATGAGAATGGACCTTTCCAGGAGACCAATAGACATAGCCGTGGCGACAGAGGGGGCTGGGCTTCCAGGGCCTGACCCTGGCTGAGACTGGTTCTGACCATAGGGGTCTATCCAGCCGGGGGCAGCGTGACCCACACACAAACCCACCAGAAGCGCCTTTCTTAGCAGGTCTCCCAGGCCATCCCCCACCCTGCCCCGGGTTGGGTAACAAAGGGGCAGTATGAGACTCTGGGCCATGTGTGAGGAAGTGGGACTGGTCTTACTGGGGTCTGTGAAGCTTCGGTGTCCCCAGTGCAGTTCTTAAGTATCTAGCAAAGCAAAAGGCCAGTGCAACGGAATGCCTGACACTCTGTCTCCTAGCAACTGATGGCCTGGGCCCCTCCCCTGCAAAGGTGCAATTGAAGGTGTTGGAGACAAAGGGGTCAGGTGACCTCCTGGCCCAGGAAAGAAGCTGAGCAGAGAGGAGGGGCTGGAGGGGGTTGGGCAGACTGGAGCTGGCTGGGGAAAGAAGGGAAGCACAGACAGGGCTCTGATCCCCAATGGGGGCTATGGGGCTCCTGGGGCCCCAAGATGGACCTAACGGGGGATCCTGTTATCTGTGCCTGCAAGACCTGTGTTGGACTGTGTTCCTGTCGTCTAAATAAACCTTCTGCTTTACTGGCTGGCTGAGAGTCACTGTGATCGCAGGAAGCTGGGGGTGCAGGACCCTGACTCCCCCACACTCCGTGACACCATGTCGCAACTCGGCCCCAGCCCCCCACTCACACACGCTGGTGACTTGGGTAACTGCCGAGGGATTGCACAAGAGAGAGTCAGAGCCAGGGAGAGAACCCAGGAGTCCTGGCTACCCCCCGACACACACTCTAACCACTGGACCCCACTCTGCTCCCAGGGCTGGAGATAGAACCCAGGAATTCTGACCACCCCCCCCCCCGCTCTGACCACCAGACCTCACACTCCCCTTTTAGATTTTAGTCTCGCTGCCTCTTCTATCCACCCACCCCACCTGTCCATCCCTTTGCTGCAGGTTTTTGGGGTGTCACCCCTGCTCTGCATTCCCCCAGTGCAGCCCAAGGCTTTTCCTCCTCAACCACACATCCTCACCCCTCTCGTGCTGGATCATCTGCTTGGCCCCCTGCCCCCTCTCGGGATGCGCTGTGCGGCTGGGGATTGTGCAACGGCCCAGCACCAGGCAACACAGAACAGACACCACGTGCCCTGCCCCACCTCATGTGAGCTGCTCTCCAGGTGCATCGGAGCCCGGTGCCCGCATCTTGGCACTCCTGCCCCACAGGGGTGAGCTGCAGCCCCACCACACTCCGCAGAGGGGAGAAGGGTCAGGCCAGCCAGCCCTTGTAAGATGGGGAAATCACCACCAGGGTCAATGGTATGGGGGCTGTGACATACAGAGAAACGGTTGTTGCGCCGGCAGAGGGCAGCAGAGCATGCACACACACACAATTGCAAACATACACAAACACATGCATGAATCCAGACACACACACGCACAGAATTGCTAATATACACAAACATCCGCACAAATCGAGCCAACATCAACACAACTGCTAACAGATGCAAACACATGCACAAATCCAGCCACATGAACACACAGACTTGCACAGCCACAAACACCCCCTCCCACACACAAAACCCCATGCAGAAATCAATCAATCAATCAATACACACACGCACAATCCCCATTCTATGCACACACCTTGGGTCAGTGTGACACTGAATACTTCAATTGGATGGGGCCCAGCACCATGGCTATTCCCTGCCCCCAGGGCTTGCAGGGGTGGATTGGGGCACAGGGGGCACGATCCATTGCCAGACAAGGGGTGGGGGGGTAGAGATGGGGATGGAACCGTGGCACCACCCAGTTCCTGGCACAGGCTCCTTCCAGGATTTGCATTTCTTGGTAGTTTTCACCCCATCACCACTTCCTGCCCAGCCCCCTCCTGCTGTGCAAGACGGTTCTGGGGGGACGGGAAGAACCCAGGAGTCCTGGCTCCCAGCCTCACCTGTGCTAAGGTACGAGACTCTACTCTAACCGCTGTGCTGGGACTTGAGCCTAGGAGTCCTGACAACCATCTTCCTTTCATCTAAACTCTAGACTCCACTCCTGCCCTTTGGGGAGCCAGGACTCCTGGGTTCTGTCTCCAACTCTGGGAGCAGAGTGGGGTCTAGTGGTTAGAGCAGGAGGAGCCAGGACTCCTGGGTTCTACTCTCAGTGCTACTGTGTGACACTGGGCCTCTGTTTCTCCTCCCACTTTTTGGGTGTGGAGCCTGTAAACTCTCTGGGGCATGGCCTGTCTCTCGCTGTGTCTGGGCAGCGCCTGGCCCAACGGGGCCTGATCTCAGCTGGGGCAGGGACTGTCTCTGTGTCTGTGCAGCCCCCGGCACAACAGGGGCCTTGATTCTGCCCCGGTCTCTGTAGGTGCTGCTGTTGTACAGATAAGTAGTCGTGATACTAAAAGGCGTGGCAGTGCGTGAGTGCACCACCATTGCCATGCAAGGGCTAAATGTGATTCTTATCCCTGTGACCCCCTGTGAACCCTTCCCCCCCCCCGATTCTCCACCCTGAGCCCCTTGTACCGCTGCCTTTGTCAACGGCAATGCAGAAAGCCACCCAGCTCTAGCCCTAAAACAAGAAGATGACCAAAAAAAACCTCACACCAACAGGAAACCAGCCCCAGCAGTTTGTGACTTCACTTCCCAAAATTATATACACAAACACACACACACAGAGCCCCGCTCAAACAGCCCCCTTTGCCAATGCACCACCTCACCTCGTCCAGAGAGGTCTAGGTGGGAAGCTTCACGTGGGAGCAGTGATGGACAGCACCATCAAGGTAGGTTCTGGAGATGGTCCTCCAGATGCAGGCGTCTGGGCTCCAACTGGCACTGGGCTCACACTGGGCTGTGTTCAGTTCCTCTCTCTGGTGTGCGCCCCGGCTCCACAAACGCCCCGCCCCTGCTCTTTCCTTCTGGTACAAAAATATCCTCTTCCTTCGCCCCAGCGCGAGACACCCACGGTGCTGCTCAGCACACGCCTTCCCCCCACCTTCCCCCCCATTCCCAGGAGCGTGCAGGAAGGGAGTCATGATTGGGGAGAGCCCGTGTCCCGAGGGGAGGGTATTTTGGGGCTTGCCCCCTCCACAGAGCATGGGGGTGCCAATAGGCACCTATGGATGGTCCCGCCAAGCAGGGCCAGGATGGAAATGGGGGGCCTGTTCCCCCAACATGGAGAATCTGGGTGCAACCTTGCTTAACGGGTCAGTCTGTCCTTTCTCTGACTCTCTCATTCCAGCTTCAGCTAGCACTTGTGGTTCATTTGCTCTTTTTCATTCCTTTCCTTCTCTAGCTTGTATGTCCTTGCTTTCTTTTTTCCCCTCTACCTTTCACGCTCTTGCTTTCTTTCCTTCTTTTTCTAATATTTTTTCTCTCCCTTTATTTCTTTCTCTGCCTTTCACATTCTTTTCGCTTGCTCTCTCTCTTGCTGGTTATTTTTTTCACTCTTTTTCCTCGCTCCCTTCCGACCCAAGCGGGTTCTCCTCACACAGATTTTGACAGGTTTTCCCCCTGATCAGCAAGTGGATTAAGCACGACTTCAGTGGGTGTTTGCCAGGCCAGGAAGCAGGCTGGCCGGGTGTCTTCATGGCCATCTGCTGTCCATGCATAGGCATGGTCCTCCCCTCCTCTGGCCCTGACCTCAGTCGCTCTGTGGCTTATAAGCCTTCCCTCAGAGCTGTCAGCACCAGCCGCCTCTGCTCTAGGTGCCCAGAGGAGGAGAGGTGTGCTGGGCTCCAGCCTGGGACTCTTCCTCAGGGCCGCCCAGAGGGGGCAAGAGGGCAATTGCCCCAGGCCCCGAGCCCCACAGGGGCCCCACGAGTTTTCGGGCCCCTGGAGCGGGGTCCCTCACTCGCTCCGGGGGGCCTGGAAAACTCTTGCGGGGCCGGGCGCAGGAGCTTCTTCGCTCCCGGTCTTCGCCGGCGGGGGGTCCTTCCGCTCCGGGGCGGAAGGACCCCCCGCTGGCGAATTACCGCCGAAGACGGAGCGGGACCCGCCGCCGAAGTTCAGCTCGGTCTTCGGCGGTAATTCGGCGGCGGGGGGCCCTTCCCTTCCGGGACCCGCCGCCGAAGTGCCCCGAAGACCCGCGGCGGGGACCTCCCCTGCCGCCGAATTTCCGCTGAAGACCGGACTGCGCTTTGGCGGCGGGTCCCCCTTTGGCAGTAATTCGGCAGCGGGGGGGCCCCCACCGCAGCTCGTCAGGGCACTTTGGCAGCGGGTCGCGGAACGGAAGGGCCCCCCGCCGCCGAAGACCCCAGGCCCCCGGAATCCTCTGGGCGGCCCTGCTCTTCCTCCCTCCTGCCTACCAAGCCTGGCCCTGCTTTCTTCAAGTGCCATGTGGGCAAGAGGAAAAGTGTGGCCACAAGCACCAAACTTGTGGGCATCAGGTCAAGCAGTGAGAATCCCAACCCCCAGAGCCACTTCTAGACCCCCACCAAAGACCTGACTCCAGTAGGGAGGAGTCACCCAGCAGGAGGGAAATGATTCACTCTTACATAGCTGGAGACAGGAAAGCACTTTGAGCACCAGATCTTTACCACCAGCTAACACAAGGTCCCACTGAGATTTGAACTCAGATTGCAGGATTCAGAGTCCTGAGTGCTGCCCGTTACACCATGGGACCAGCTCATACTGCCTTCTCTGCACATTGGTGACTCTCACAGGGCTGGCTTGTGTAAGGGACTGTTGGCCCTTTACTAAAACTTAGTGGGGTTTTTGGTTGGCTAGTTTCCAGTCCCAATAGAAGGGGGAAGGGTCAATGGGAAATCAGGACCCTGAGACTGACATGCCCCTGGTGCAATGGTCACCAACTGGTAGGGAACAAGTGAGACTTTGTTAATGGAGAAAATTCCTGGTGAAAATTGGCAAAGCTGTGGAGAGTTTGAAAAGTTCCAGTGAATTTACACATGGGTCTTTACACATGGGTCTCAACCTCAATTTACCTTAGGGCCAGTGCCAGTCCTCCCAGTGGGCCAATAATGTCACTCACACCGCCCAGAACCCGCCCCCCAAAACTCTGGCCCTCACCTGCCTAAGGCTCTGGGAGGGAGTTTGGGTGGGGGAGGGGTTCTGGGGGGCAGGCTCTGGGAGGGAGTTTGGGTGGGGGAGGGGTTCTGGGGGCAGGCTCTGGGAGGAGTTTGCAGCGCCGTAACATGGGCGAGGCGAGTGAGGCACTTGCCTCAGCTGCAGAAAGTGGAGGGGTGCAGCTCTACCACGATCAGCGGCGCTTCGGCGGCAGCTCTACCACTGCCACTTCTTCGGTGGCAGTTCGTCAGTGGGTCCTTCTCTCCGAGAGGGACTCAGGGACCCGCTGCCGAATTGCCACCGAAGGATGAATGAAGCGGCGGTGGCAATTCAGTGGCAGGTCCTTCCCTCCGACAGGGACTCAAGGACCCGCAGCCAAAGAGCCTGGAGCTGGCCCTTGCCTTGAGTACAAAAATTCCTTGTAGGGCTCTGGGAGTTTGGGTGCTGGGTGCAGGCTCTGGGCTGGGGCCGGGAGGAGGGGGACCAGGAGGAGGGTGGGGGTGCAGGCTCTGGGAGGGAGATTAGGGTGGGCAGGAGGGTGTGTGTGGAGGAGGGAGTTGGGGGCAGGTGTGTGTGGAGAGGGTGCAGGCTCTGGGAGGGAGTTTGCGGGGAGGAGGAGGGGTATGTGGGGAGGATGGGGGTGCAGGCTCTGGGAGGGAGTAAGGGGTGTGGTGCTTACCGGGGTGTCCAAGGTGGGGTGGGCTGGGGGCTTCCACGTTCTGCTGCCCCCAGGCATCACCCCCGCAGCATCCCATTGGCTGCAGGGGCTCGGGGTGGGGAAGCGCGGAGGCACAGACCCACCCTGCCCTGCCATGCAGAGGGGCCGGCAGCCATTGGAGTGAGCAGGCAGATGCTGCTCAGCTCCGCTGCACTGCTGGGGCTCCTGGGGGGGAGCACCTGGGGGCAGCAGGTGGGGCCAAGGGAGTGACCCGGTCCCAAAACTGCTGGAGCCCCACGGGTGAGACCTGGGGACCAGGACTGCCAGCCAAACTCCTTGAAGAGGAGGTGTCCCTCTCCTGTCAAAATCTGATCTTCCTCCTTCAGTTCAGTGACAGCTTGAATTGTTCCTTATCCCGGCAGAGCCAGAGGATTGAAAGCAGCAACATCAAACCCCTGTGTAGCTCGCAGGAATGGACATAAACACTCCCTGGTATCTGAGGAGATGTTTAGCTTTGCCCTTGGTCAACTACAAGGCCAAAGGGAAAGGAGGTGGCACCAAAGGGAAAGGAGAGTGAAACATGGCACATCATTGTTATGCCCACGGTGGCTGCAAAATCTTTTTATGTACTTCTTCTTATCAGCAGTGCATTATTTTCTCTGGCGTCTAGACCTTGACTATACCTTGGCCAAGAAATTTGTACCTTGATAAAATAATTGACTGCCCCTGGTGAAGGCAATGGACTTGACACCCACTGGGATGTCCCAACACCGGTACAAGTGCTAACAACATGGCTGCCTTTTAGCCATCGATTTTAATCGGGGCAATACATTGAAACAACCCCTGTTAAATCATTTCTCAGCCCGAGTCCTTCACCCACATTCCCTAGAGCATTGGGCCACCACGTGGACGTTTCATTTCCCACCTCAATTTCACAGAGACACAATTTCCTTTGCACAGATCCATAAACAGTGAAATCTTCCTGTGTCTCTGGTCTGAGCCAGGGCATTCGATTCCAGTGAACCCTTCTCTCCTGCAATGGCAATGGTCAGACAGAGGGGTCGTGGCACCTGCATCCCTGGCAGGAAGCTATTGGCTCAGCTCTTTCTTTCTGCTGCTGCTGTTAGTCCATGTAACATCAAGGGTGGAATGCAAGGCTGAGTTCACACACCAGCCCCCTGAAATATTTCAGTGCCCCAGAGAAATCCTGCCCCTGGAACAATGTGCTGGAGATTTGACTAGGAAAGGGACTGTCTGAATTGTCAGAGTGGGGAATGAACAACAATCTACAGCAATGTCGTTCACACAAACACACTCTCATCCTGCTCCAGCTGGAAGGGAAATGGGCAGGAATTCTCACTGTTCACCCAAGGGCACACTTACACTGATGCGCAGTCATGAGCGTGCTGGGGAAGCTGGTCTGAGCAATTTGAAGTGACAATTCAGTGAGAACAGAATCATCATGTAGTGGAATAATTGTATGTCAAGTAGTTGTGGCCGAGTGGTTAAGGCGATGGACTAGAAATCTATTGGCGTCACCCTGCACAGGTTCAAATCCTGCCAACTACACAAGCACTGTGCTGTTGTTATTATCACTCGAATCTTAGTGCCTGAGCATCCACAGTGCAAACTGGAGCCAGATCTACTTTCACTCTGTGGACACCTAAAATGCTGCTGTGGCATTGCTATAGCACTTTGGAGTAAACAGTGATTGGAGGGGTTTTCCCATCCCTGTAATAGCTGCATTGACTGAAAAATTCTTCCTTTTCTTTACCACTATCTAACCAGGGCTTAGGTCACCTTAACTGTTTGGGTTGGGTTGGGTTGGGGGGTTCACACCCTGAGAGACGTCACTCTGTCAGTTCAGTGCCCAGCGTACACCAGCCCTTAGATCCCTCTTGGTATTTCAATGCAGGCACTGACCTGTGAGAGGAAAACATCAGCTCACAAACACACAGACTGAATTCCCCACATTTCATCTCGCTGCATTTCCAGAAAGTCACGAAATTCAATTCATTCTTGATAGGACAGAGAAAAAATAAGTGACACTAAGTTTTTGGCTTGGGTAAATAAAATTAAGTGTTTAATTAATATAGTACAAATCTGTACTGATTCCTCTAACTAACATCACAGTGTGAAACAGGAACAGAGACAAAGCTTGTCAGTGACGACTAATTTCGCAAATGATCTTCCCATTATTAATTTCCACGCTGCCCCCATTGGAGGTCTGGGCACCTCCAGTGTCATTGCTCTGCATTCACCTGCCCCTAGAATTGTTCTCGGACATTCACCTTCCTCTGCAGCGTGGGGCTCGGGTCACTTGCTGGAGGATTCCCTGCACCTTGAGGTCTTTAAGCCACGATTTGAGGACTTCAGTAACTCAGACATAGGTTAGGGTTTTATTACAGGAGTGGATGGGTGAGATAATGGTCCCTTCTGACCTTAAGTCTATGAATCTAGTCCCAAATTTTAGTCCTGCTTTGGGACAGTGTCTGTCATGCAAGAAACTGCCCAGTCTGCGCTAGCAGTGAGGCTCCCTCACTAACAGCTGAAATCAGGGAGAGCTGTGTGAAGTGCAGGGCCCCAGGGGTGCCTGAACAGGGGGAGAACAACACCCCAGGACTTTTAAAAATGGGAGGGCTCTGAAAGGGGAGGGGCCCAGCCTCTGTAGCAGGAATGCAGGGCAGGCGAGTTCACGGCGGGCATTATGGGATACTGGTGGAGGCCATTATAGTGATATAATGACCAGCAGCATTTACACTGAAAATTTGTCACTTTAAGTTTGCTGCACAAAGCTCTAGGCCTCTCGTCAAGGTGGTTTTATTTTGTCACCAAAACAGGGCAATTTTGTCGCCAGACGTGGCATTGCAGTGTGTGCACCAGCCAAAAGCTGCCAACCGAGGGAGCGTTGTGTGTTTTTCACACACCTGAGCAATATAATGATGCTGAAATAACTTTGCAGTGCAGACCTGGCCAAAGATTCACACACACACACAGAGCTTGCAAGGAAAACGTCACCTGCTCCTCTGCTTTGCAGAATTCAAACACAAGCAAAGCTTGTCAGGCCCCAGTGGGGATGGCAGAGAGTCAGGTGTGGGCAGACAGTGTGTTTTAGCCACAGGCAGGAACCATGGCTTAGCTGGCTAAAGCACCTGTCTTGTAAACAGCAGATCCTGGGTTCAACTCCCAGTGGTGCCTTGTTGGTTAACTTTTAGGGCACCTGGTATTGGCTACTGACAGAGGACAAAACACAGAGCTAGGTGGGCCTTTGGTCCAGCCCAGTGTGGCTGTTTAAACTGGGATTGAGGAGAAGGGTGAAGAGGAGCAGGCTCTGGTTGGGAGTGAGGAGCAGTGAGCATAGGAGGGACTGAGGGTTGGGTCTGAGGGGCACTGGGAAAGAGGGGACGTGGGTTTAGGCTGAAGAGCATCTTCATTTGGGGATCCAGCAGGACAGGGAAGGCAGCAGGTGATTCTAATTCCTTAGGGATATTCTGTGTGTTCGTGTGTGTGTGTGTGTGTGCAGGAGGAACATGCTCTATGCCCAGAGGCCTTTATTCCTTCAGGCTGCAAGGACAGAGGGGCTGTCAGGAAGTTGCCCCTTCAAACCCAACAACACAAAAAGGCCCTTCTGAGGAAAGGACCAATCCTGCAGAGAAAACGTACCCTCCAAGAGGACTCCAGCAAGCCAGTGTAAGATCATGGGGAGTAGTTTATCACCTGACCAGGGACTTGAACCCTGGACCCTCAGATTAAAAGTCTGATGTTCTGCCAACTGAGCTAACCAGGCTCCCAAAGCAAAAGAGCAAGTTGGTGCAGAGGAGAAACTAGTCAAGAAAACAAGAGCGGGAAACAATAGGGGAAACCTGCTGCTCTCTCTGGCCTGGTCAACACTACGAGTTTATATCGAATTTAACAGCATTAAATCACATTAACCCTGCACCCGTCCACACAACGAAGCCCTTTATATCAATATAAAGGGCTCTTAATACCGATATCTGTACTCCTCCCCGACGAGGGGTGTAGCATTGAAATCGATATTGCCATGTTGGATTAGGGTTCGTGTGGCCGCAATTCGACGGTATTGGCCTCCAGGCGCTATCCCACAGTGCACCATTGTGACCGCTCTGGACAGCAATCTGAACTCGGATACACTGGCCAAGTAGACAGGAAAAGTCCCGTGAACTTTTGAATTTAATTTCCTGTTTGCCCAGCGTGGAGCGCTGATCAGCACAGGTGACCATGCAGTCCCAGAATCCAAAAAGAGCTCCAGCATGGACCGTGCGGGAGATACTGAAGCTGATCTCTGCATGGGGAGATGAATCCGTTCTATCAGAACTCCGTTCCAAAAGACAAAATGCCAAAACATTTGCAAAAATCTCCAAGGCTATGATGGACAGAGGCTACAGTAGGGACTCAACACAGTGCTGAAACTTAAGGAGCTGAGACAAGTGTACCAGAAAGCCAAAGAATGAAATGGATACTCACAGAGGGAGGGGCGACTGATGACTGTAGCTATCCCACAGTTCCCGCACTGTCCGAAAACCATTTACATTCTTGGCTGAGTTCCCAAAGCCTGAAAGGTCAAAAACATTGTTGTGGGTGGTTCCGGGTATGTGTCATTCCCCGCCCCCGTGAAAGCCGAGGGATAAAAATTGTTTCTCACCTTTTTTCACTGTCACCGTATGTCTACTGGATGCTGCTGTGAGACACGGTGCTGCAGCGCTACACAGCACCATCCTCTTCCCTTCCCTGGCGGACGGCAGACGGTACAGTAGGACTGGTATCCGTCATCGCTGTCCCATGAGTGCTCCTGGCTAGCCTCGGTGAGATCAGCCGGGGGTGCCAGGTCATTCTCTTCTTTAAGCGTCTGTCAGCACCATCCAGTAGACATATGGTGACAGTGAAACTAACTCAGGCAATCAGAGCAGCAGATAAGACAAATCTTGAGCTACTCTGAGGCTCCAAGCAGACATGTTACCGAGACGGAAACTGGCCAGGAATTCTTTGAAACGGCGTAAACACGTCTAAAAGTATCAGTTTGCTTTATGATGAGGGGATGGGGGGAGGGAGATTTAAACTATTTCCCTGAATCACATCTCCCTTGGCAGCTCAGTCACCATTTCAGCTAGAGCAGAGCGGTGGAGCCTGGGCACTGGGCCACTCGGGGCCTTTAACACCACAGCCCTGGGGAGGGGGGGCTGAGATGGACCATCCTGCGAGGAACACGAGTCCTTCTACCATCCACCACACCCTGGTTTGGAACTGCTGCTGCTGGCTCACCCCATCTGTGGGGACTTCTATCCCCTCTGCCTCCCTCTAGCTGGGGGTTTTCCCTTCTGCACCTACCTGGCAGGGCAGCCCCCGTCTGAACCCCTGATCCTGTCCCAGTTTTGTCCCTCTGCCCATCCTGCCCCTCCGATTTCCCCCTTCAGGGGGATTTTCCGGCCTTTGATTGCAGGGAGCAGATTCTGATGGCGCGTGAGGGCAGCAGCTTGCAGCTGTTACTGAGCATGTGAGAAGAGCATTAGAAGAGAAGACCGGCCAGACTGGGTCAAACCAAAGCTCCATCTAGCCCAGTGTCCTGTCGGCCGATAGCGGCCGGTGCCAGGTGCCCCAGAGGGAATGAACAGACAGGAATCATCCAGGGAGCCATT
This sequence comes from Mauremys reevesii, assembly GCF_016161935.1. Taxonomy (NCBI): domain Eukaryota; kingdom Metazoa; phylum Chordata; order Testudines; family Geoemydidae; genus Mauremys; species Mauremys reevesii. The sequence continues at coordinate 33,185,711 of NC_052640.1, read as the reverse complement.
CCCTGTCGCCCAATTCCCAGCTTCTGACAGACAGAGGTTAGGGGCACCATCCCTGCCCACCCTGGCCAACAGCCATTGATGGACCTGTCCTCCACAGAAACACAGAATCCTAGACAATTAGGGTTGGAAGAGACCCCAGGAGGTCATCCAGCCAACCCCTGCTGAAAGCAGGACCACGAATCTCTCTAGTTTCCTTTTCATCACAGGACCTTGCTCAGGAACAGTGAAGTTGCAAGATCTAACAGGAAACAGCTTCAGAAAGAAGGGCAGCTCCTCTTCCTCCTCCTCCCGTGGGGACGAGCAGCCCCCAACAGCCTCTCTGCCCCGGCCTCCTTCAACCCATTGCCCCTTCATCCTCCCCAACTTCCCATTGCTCCTTTAGCCTCCCCAACTTCCCCATCACCCTCTTCAGCCTCCCACAACTGCCCCAATTGCCCCCTTTAGCCCCCAAATGTCCTGCCCCCATCTCCCCTTCAGCCTCCTCCAAACTGTTCCTTCCCCATCGCCCCAGTCACCTCCAGCCTCCCGTTGCCCTCTTCAGCCTCCCCAACTTCCCCATCACCCTCTTCAGCCTCCCCAACTTCCCCATTGCTCCCTTTAGCCTCCCCAACTTCCCCATCAGCCTCTTCAGCCTCCCACAACTGCCCCAATTGCCCCTTTAGCGCCCCAAATGTCCCGTTCCCCATCTCCCCTTCAGCCTCCTCCAAACTGTTCCCTTTCCCCATCGCCCCAGTCACCTCCAGCCTCCTGTTGCCCTCCTCAGCCTCCCCAACTCCCCACTGCCCCGGCTCCACCGCTGTCAGGTTCCCTTCCCCACAACCATCTGCTTCCTCACCATGGGGAACAGGAGCAGAAAATGCTTTTGAAAAAACCTTCTGCAAAGCAAAAAGTAAAACAAGCCAAGCAACCACTGCCCTGGCTTTGTGCTGGGTGCCCAGCTGTGGGCTTGTGTGTGTGTATGTGTGCGGGGGGAGGTGGGGCTGTTCTGAGCACACTCCGGTCAGGGAAGGGGCAGAGTTGGCCAAAGGGGCAAGTTGAATCTTTAGCAGAGAATTCCTTTCTCCATTGTGTTAGCTAAGCGTTGCTGTTAAATGTCAGCCCACAAATGCGGCATTTGAAACAATCCGACTCTAAATCCCCACCCTCTCAGTTGTTGAAGTTCTCACATCCTCTGCTCTTGTGATGTCACCACATGACATAGTGTCTTATTCCCATAGTGTCCTGTAGGTTAGACAGGAATAAGTTTACGAGGTAAATACTGAAGCATAACTCCATCCCTTCCTCCTTTTGACTTCGGAAAAATAAATCCTGTTGCCTCCCTCAGTCCCAAGCCAGCCCCACCGGCGCTGCTGTGGCTTGGAGACAGGTGCCCTCTCATCTGGCCCTGAGCTGCTGTGGGGAGAGAGGGCTGGAGGGGGCAGTTCTTTCTCCCTGGGGCAACCTGATCCCCAGTCTCCTCATTCCCAGCCCCACCCCAGAGCCCTCACCCCCTGCACCCCTACCCTCTGCTCCAATGCTAAGACCCTCATCGCTAGCCCCACTCCAGAGCCTGCACCGCCAGCCGGAGCCCTCACATCACTGCGCCCCAACCCCGAGCCTCTCCACACTCCAAACCTTTCAGCCTCACCCCTGCCACACACCATCCATGTGCAGAATGAATTTTGTAAGGAGCGCAATATGCAGGTGATGTGTCACACCTCACCTCCATATTTGTGCCCAAAACAAAATTCATTCCACACATGGACATAACAAATTAGAGGAAACACTGCTCCTGACTTTCAGCCTCTCTCTCACATCTTGAATTTCACACATTGAGTGATCAGAATAAAGTGCCCTCAAGTGAGCTAGAGACCAACAGTGGTTCATAGTAATTATTCAGCAAGTATTTTAGAAGACCTAGGACATTACTGAAAATCATGACCTGCCAAGAGACAATTAATGGAGAGAAGCAGCAAGATTAATTCCATACATTGGATTGGTTGTGACTTATTTGCCTGATTTGAAAAGAGACCAAACTGACCTGAGTCTCCTTGGTGTCGATAGCCCCCTGCTCAGCCAATCAGCACTGAGACTCTGAGGGGCAGGAGGCTGAGGGGTCTCACCAGATGTCCCAAAGGACGGCCCAGGACACCATCAGAGGGGATCACTCTCAGACCCAGACCCACCTCTTGGTGAGGACCTCCCGCAATGAGAGCAATACCCCTCCCCTGCCCGCACTCCAGACCCGTCCCTCCTAGGTAGAGGGAGGGAAGCTGGAAAAGGGAAAAAAGAAGCAAGAGAAGAGGAGAAAGGAGGGAGGAAAGAGGAAAAGATAAACCAAAAAGGATACACCCCAATGTCCCCAGGGATTCCAATCATCAAAACCTAGGGAGGAAATCAAATTCTGCCACCTGAAGCCAGCGCTGTCTGTGCCTAGAATGCTGCCTGCGCCAGGTGGATCAGACGGAACAGGTTCCAAAGCTCTCTGAGCCTCTTACCTTCTCAAAGGGAAGTTTGTTTTCGGCACAATCAGTGGTAGGAAAGGAGAAAACTCCACAGAGGTTCCTCCTCATGCTCACAACTCTGAATCCTAATACTCTCTCAGCCCTCGAGGAGAGACCTCGCGAAGGAGACTTGCGGCAGCAAAGCCGGGAGGTCTCAGAGACTGGCCTGGCCCTGCACCTCTGCCCTGCCCGGCTGATGTCGGGGTCTCTCTGTGAGGTCACCCGCTCCCACCACCTTTGCCCAATAGGCCGAGTTCCTGCAAAAGCCCTTTGTGATGTCACTGCCACACCCACCCCTCCCCTCAAAGCTGATGTCCTGCCCCTGGCCAGACTCGTTGAGTGTTTGAGTTGTTTCCCCTGGATCTGAGGTTGCCAACTTTCTGACCCAACAAAACTGAACACCCTCATCCTGCCCCTTCACCGAGGTCCCGGCCCGCTCAATCCATCTCCCTCTGTCGCTCGCTCTCCCCCACGCTCACTCACTCGCTCGTTTTCACCGGGCTGAGGAGGGCTGGGGAGAGTCCCTTTTCAACTGGGTGTTGTCGGGACAGACCTGGGAAGGAGGCTGCCTGCCAAACACCTTTAAGAGGAGCCGTCCCTCCCTGTCAGAAGATCGTCTCCCTCCTTCAGTTCAGTGACCGTCTGAATTGTTCCTTGTCTCGGCAGAGCCGGAGGATTGAAAGCAGCAACGTCAAACCCCTGTGCAGCTAGCAGGAATGGAAACAGACTCTCCCTTGTATCTCAACAGATATTTAGTTTTACTCTTGGTAAACTACAAGGCTAAAGGGCCGGCCGTGGCACCAGATCTGAGGAATAAAATACAACACAATCATCATCGTTATGCCCATCATTGCCCCTTTAACCTTCCGTTGTCTCTCTCTGACCACCGTCACCCTCCGTCGGCTCACTGAGATTGCCACACTCATTGCTTCCAACACACACCTGATCAACAATTTTGTAGCCAAAAGAAAAGTGATAGGCTTTCTTAACCATAGTGTTTATACTGCACTTTTGTGATGCAAAAGTCACCTCACCACAAACATAGCACAAGTTATCTGCACTGTTCACACAAGTACGAGGCATCTCTGCTCACTTTGGCTAAAGAGAAATGGGTCCCTTTGCAAAATCAAACACTGACAAATAAGAGAGCAAGACACTGTATGATTTCTAGAGCTGATATAGGGCAATTGGTTCAGCTTCATTATGATTGCATCATCCATGACTTCTAGGAATAACATGATGCAATTCATATCATGTATGAGGCAATACCAGCTTCAGATTGTATCCTTCATTGTTTTGCCTAAAAAGCAAGTACTGTCCAAAGCCATTCATAGATTTATTCATAGATCCAGTCAAAGATGTAGTTTAGTCATTACTGGTTTAAATTGAGATCCTGTCCCTTTATAACTCACTTATCCTCCCCCATTCAATAGCATATCTTGAAAACTAGAGCCAATCAAGACTTTTAAGCATCATTTTCGTTCTCAGTGACCCAGAATTAGTAAAGTTGGACTCCATTTATTTCAGAAGCATTTTGGCTGTAGAGCAGTGTAACAAGCCTCTCCTAGCTGCCTCCTGGTGGGGGGAGGCTGGGGAGCTGTGGGGACCTGTTTGAGAGGGTCACTAGTAGCAGCGTAGCACAGGAGGTGTCCTATCGGGTTGAGTCATTGCAGATGATGATGTAGTGCAGCAGACCCCCGTTTTGCCAACCTTGCATTAGGCAGCTTTCCATGTTAAGCGAACTCCCAGTGCCCACAGGTGCAGCAGCCGGCGATTTGTCCTGTGGCCGCTAGGTGGCGCTGCAGCTTCGCACTTTCCCGTTCCCCCGGGTATGGGAAGGTTTGATAAGGTGAGCTTGGCTCCACCTGGTCCCGGGGAGATGCCGTCAGTGGGGTCTGCTGTGTAAGGGCTGAAAGTCAATTTTACTGGCATTTTATGATCTTTCAATCATGAAGGGGAGCAACTGCTTACCCTGACTGAAGCATCTTATCTCGTTTCCAAATTGAAGTGTCTCCTCTTTGTGTGCGAAGAGACAGTTTAAGGGGACGCCACAAACGGGAGATGCTTTTGGTTTGGAAAACGAACTATTTTTGCAAAGATTTTTCATCCAAATTGATTTAGGATTAATGGGGTCAAATTCCATGCTGTGCCCTGTGGCTTTAAGGCATTGGAGAACTGCTGAAGAGGTTAAAGGCCGCAGAGCTGGGGAGCTGGGTGTGGGGCCTCCAAAGTTATTGTGCTCTGGTGAGACTGAGCAGTTGTGGGGATTGTGCAAGCTGTGGTGTTTACATGCACATAGAAAATGTAATGAAACTCCATTTTTAAAACCACTCGTGTCTGGGAATGGAAGAGAAGCTCTTTGAAATAAGTGTCCCCTTCATACTCTTCAAGATCACTGGCTCCAACACTCAGCTGCCTCAGGGAACTCAGTGGTGGTGCATTTGAGGGCGGATCGAGAGGTTTCTGGTTCAAGTCCAGCTGCTCTCTTACATGTCCTCTTTTTTAATTGATCTATATTTTCATATCCATCTCCTGTATGTTCAGGAGTTCCGCTGAACGGGGACGTGAAATGAATTTCATCATTCAATATATTCCTGTTAAAATGTACAAACACTGAGCAAAGCTGTCCATGAGCTGAAATCCATTCCGGTCCTCTGAGGTGGTAGTTTGTTTTCATTCTTGAAACAAAGATAGAGTACGACTGTAGATGTGCAGGTCCTTGTTCTCCACGAGCGATGCTGTGCAGAAGAAGAAGAACCAGTGGCAATCAAGTGGACACTAGGGAGTTTAGACTTGCCTTCCAAGGGGAGTATTGGGGGCAAAAGACATATCTGGCTTCAAGACTACGCTTAATACGTTTATGGAGGGGATGGTATGATGGGCTAGCCTAATTTTGGCAATGAATTTGGCAATTGATCTTTGATTCTCAGCAGGTAAGTATGCCCAGTGGTCTGGATGGGATGTTAGATGGGTTGGGATGTGAGTTACTGCAGAGAATTCTCTCGTGGGTGCTGGCTGGTGAGCCTTGCCCACATGCTAAGGGTTTAAGTGATCAGCATCTTTGGGGTCGGAAAGGAATTTTCCTCCAGGGCAGATTGGCAGAGGCCCTGGAGGTTTCTCGCCTTCCTCTGCAGCATGGGGCACTGGTCACTTGCTAGAGGATTCTCTGCAGCTTGAGGTCTTCAAAGCACAATTTGAGGAGTTCAGTAAGTCAGACATAGGTTAGGGGTTTGCTATAGAAGTGGATGGGTGAGATTGTGTGGCCTGCGTTGTGAAGGAGGTGGGACTAGATGATCATTATGGTCCCTTCTGACCTTCGAGTCTATGAGCCCATGAGACCATGGGAGGGTGGGGAGGAGCTGTGAGGCCGGCGGGTGTGTGCGGTGCAGGGCATTTGGAGTGTGGGAGCTGCTGGGGGGCCGGTGGGTGCCTGGGATTCTGCTGCTGCCCCAGCCGGGTCTGTATGGGGGAGAGATCTGCATTAGCCCCCTTTGTGCCCAGCTCTGGGGGGCAGGGAGTGTTCGTACTCTTTGCGGTGGCTGGAGCCAGCCGTTGAGCCGGAGCCTGCCGGCAAGGGGAGAGACCTGGGGGAAAGAGCTGCGGCTGAGCAGGAAAGTGAGTCTGGAATTCAGCTCTCACCGCCCCAGATCTGCCGCTGAGGCCAAAGCAGAGGGTTCTTTTGGTTCAGTTCTTGGGTAACCTGCATTGAGCTGTACGCTCATTGCATACAATCCCTTCAAGCCTATCTTTGCGTAGTTAATCAATGTGTGTTCTATTTCCCCCTAAAACTCTTCGTTTTGCTAGATGTGGTTGGGGCACCTGCTCAGGACCAGAGACTGGTGCATGATCCTCTCCACTTGGAGGGAGGAGCAGACTGGGTAATAAAGTGATCCTGTCAGGCTTTTGGCCAGGGCAAGTCGCTGCAGCACTGGGGCCTAGGCTGGGGAGCTGGGGAGAAGCTGCCTGGTCCCTGCAGCTGGGTGTGTCCCTGCCTGTGCAAAGGTTTGTGTGAGTGCAGGGACGGGAGCGAGCTTCATCTTCTCCCAGCAGCAGTGTGAGAGGGAGCCCAGCCTGGGGAGACAGAGAGCTCAGCGGTACCCCAGCTCCAAGTTGCACCCCTGGGGGCCTTTAAACGTTAGGAACCATCAGAGTTAAGGTGACGTTTATAAATTTGTGCAGTGCTGTTGTGCATGCGTGTTATGATACAGACTCACAAGCGTGGCCTTGGGGTGAATTCTCTGCCCCCGACAGCCTGTGAGCGCGAGGAGGAGCCTCCTTGGGGTTTTCCCCTTTCCCACTGCTAATTGAGTGAGAAGACAGACGTCCCTGTGGAGCAGATAAGAGCCTCAGAGAGGTTTCATGTTGTAGCACCTCAGCTCCTACCTATTACTTGGGAACAGCTTGGCTCCTACCATTTTCGGGGCATTCAGAGAAATGGACCCCTGAGCCCTAGAAGGAACTGCAAGGGAAGCCCAGAGCTCTCACTTCAGATGCCAGGCAGAAGCCCTGAGCCCAGGTACCCAGAGTGCTGTCAGGAGTTGGGAAGGGCATGAAAGTCCTGAGCCCAGTGCCCCAGCCCTGGCTGCAGCCACAGGGGGCCAGAAGCTCTGAGTCCGGGCACCCAGAGATGTGACTGGAGCAGAAGCTGCCAAGGCCAAAGCCCTGAGCCCAACACCGGGCTGATGCAGCACACTCACTTCTGCATTGCCTCTGCAAGTGCGTCTGATATCCCCACGGAGAGGAAGTCCTGTCCCCAGCCGGGCAGAGAAACAGCTAGGAGGCCCCTACTGGGTTCTCCTGGCTGGGGGGTCCAGCAGGACAGGGAGATCGGATTTCACGGGCAGGGCTAATCTGATCTAGCCAAAAATGGCACAACAAGAACCAATGGCTGTCAGCTGAAATGTAAAAATTTCGTAACCTTTTAATCGTTTTTCAAAATCCTGACTTTCTTTTCCTAATTATTTTATGGTTTATTTTATTAATGAAAGCAAACAAGTAACGTTAAATGAAGGGGTTTTTGGTTTGTTACTTTCCTTATTTTTTTCTTAATATATAATAGTTTTTTCTTTCTATGTACTGTTTAAACAATGAAGCTCTTACTCATCTGTTCTTTTCAATATATATTTTATTGCCATTCTTATCTTTGTGAAGGTCCCTTTTTCACCACTCAATCCTGTGTTTATCAGAGAATTGAAAGTAATTAAATTAAACTGTATTAAAACAAAACTCATTTTATGCAACTTCAGTTTCCGCTAAAGTTCTAAGCTATAACCCTGAATGTGCAAGGAGCAGATAAACAATATCCAAGAAAAAGAGCTGGAATTTTTCATCTTATTTTCACCTAGTCCTTACTAAGGAAAGTAGCAAACAATTGCCCTTTGTAACGAAACACTGCACCCTACTACAGTACAAACTCAAATGAGCACAGCAGGAGGCTATCGCGGCTATCCACATCTGGCCCTGTTTCTTTACAAACTTCCTTTCTGTAATGATGCTCTGGTAATAAGGGGGCAATCAGTCATCAAAGGTAGCTCTTGCCATGGTAGCCAGGTTGCTATTCATTCTCCGGAAGTATGCAAATGAACTGGAGGGACGGGTGCTGAATGGTGGATCCTCTCTGATGTCACAATGCTACTGCTCAGCCAGCACCAGGTAGCAGCAAATGTGCAGTGTGTATGAGGGGAGGAGGGGAACAGGGTTTCCCAGGGCTCCTGTTTCCCCAAATTTCCTAAAGAAGACAATAACCTAACTACATAGAACACGCATTAATGATGATGCCACACACATGATAATTAGTCACTGAAATTTGATTCAAGTCTCGCATGGCTTTTTTAGAAACAAGGGTTCCAAAAAAGGAGAGACCTTGTACAACAGAAAATGTTAAGAACATAAGAAAGGCCATACCGGATCAGACCAAAGGTCCATCTAGCCCAGTATCTGTCTACCAACAGTGGCCAATGCCAGGTGCCCCTGAGGGAGTGAACCTAACAGGCAATGATCAAGTGATCTCTCTCCTGCCATCCATCTCCATCCTCTGACGAACAGAGGCTAGGGACACCATTCTTACCCATCCTGGCTAATAGCCATTTATGGACTTAGCCACCATGAATTTATCCAGTCCCCTTTTAAACATTGTTATAGTCCTAGCCTTCACAACCTCCTCAGGTAAGGAGTTCCTCAAGTTGACTGTACGCTGTGTGAAGAAGAACTTCCTTTTATTTGTTTTAAACCTGCTGCCTATTAATTTCATTTGGTGACCCCTAGTTCTTGTATTATGGGAATAAGTAAATAACTTTTCCTTATCCACTTTCTCAACATCACTCATGATTTTATATACCTCTATCATGTCCCCCCGTAGTCTTCTCTTTTCCAAACTGAAGAGTCCTAGCCTCTTTAATCTTTCCTCATATGGGACCCTCTCTAAACCCCTAATCATTTTAGTTGCTCTTTTCTGAACCTTTAATAGTGCTAGAATATCTTTTTTGAGGTGAGGAGACCACATCTGTACACAGTATTCGAGATGTGGGCGTACCATGGATTTATATAAGGGCAATACTATATTCTCCGTCTTATTCTCTATCCCCTTTTTAATTTTTCCTAACATCCTGTTTGCTTTTTTGACCGCCTCTGCACACTGCGTGGACATCTTCAGAGAACTATCCACGATAACTCCAAGATCTTTTTCCTGACTCGTTGTAGCTAAATTAGCCCCCATCATGTTGTATGTATAGTTGGGGTTATTTTTTCCAATGTGCATTACTTTACATTTATCCACATTAAATTTCATTTGCCATTTTGTTGCCCAATCACTTAGTTTTGTGAGATCTTTTTGAAGTTCTTCACAATCTGCTTTGGTCTTAACTATCTTGAGTAGTTTAGTATCATCTGCAAACTTTGCCACCTCACTGTTTACCCCTTTCTCCAGATCATTTATGAATAAATTGAATCGGATTGGTCCTAGCACTGACCCTTGGGGAACACCACTAGTTACCCCTCTCCATTCTGAGAATTTACCATTAATTCCTACCTTTGTTCCAGTTGTGTTAAAATTGAATACTGTGACGTTACATGTTGGGCAGCGTTTCTGTACGTGCTTGCATGCTAGGCAGCTCAGTAAGGCAGAACAAAATTGGGACTTAGCAGCAGTCAATCAGCAGGTACCCAGTGAGTTGTGCCTCTCTGTTATAGGCAGTAGCCTATGTTCTCTCCCTCTGATTTTGGGGTTCCTATGTACTGTTGTTCTGGTCTTAATAAACAAATTGACAAGATATTGCAAACTTTCAGCAACAGTATTTTATATTTTCTCTAACTTGTCTGCTTGTGTGCCACAAAACAATAAAGCCACAGTCTAAAAATAAAATAAAATCTGAAGCCAAAAGTCCTTTCGAAAGAAAAAAAAGAAGAAAGTTTTCCAGCAGAACATTTATTTCAGCTGGGAAATGTTGATTCTTTGTAATTGAGACATTCCCTGGGAACACGTCCATCTCAATGAGATGTTTGGTGGGCTTTGCCACCAAAATGGAAGAGAAATACTTGAAAATGATACTTGAAATGGTGATGTGAGTTGATAAAATTGGCTGTTGGGAGACAAGCAAGTGATTTAAGGAAGAAGTGAGAAGTTAACTCTGTAGTTGCTAGAGGGAACAGCAGTTGAACTTTGTAAAAATGCTAAAGAGGAAAGTTCTTGGTGTCTTTGAAATGTTTGTAAATAAATCCAGGCAAGAAATTATTTGATTGCAATTATTTGGCTATGAACAATGTAGTCGAATTAGCTAAAGAAATGTATATAGTGCTATGTAATTAAAACCCTATTAGGCTCTAAGGGGCCACTATAAGTAGTGATATTTTCTTTCAGTGTTTGAAAGCAGGAGTTAAAAGTAAAAAGCAATCAAAATTCTGGTAAAGTTAATTATGTCCCTTTTAAGGTAAGAATCTTTAAGCTGTGAATAGCTTTGGATCCAGAAGCAAGCCAGAAAGCATCTCCATTAATGCAAATTAGCTAACTGATAAGGTAGAAGCCACTGAAACCTGGGCTGCCTATGAAACATATTCAAGAAAATACAGGGTAATTCCCCTCTTTTGCCTGAAATCAACAAGGGTATTTGTATCTTTTAAGCAATGATTGACTTCCCAGAAGGGTAGACCTCTGTTTTTTTTGTCTTTCAGATAATCAGAGAAAACTGCTGCCAGCTGAACAGCATTCAACGTACCATGCATTTACTGGCACAATAGGAATTATGTTCTGTGTTCTATGTCCTGTCATGTGGGGTTTGTCTCGTGGCCAGAATTGCTGTGTTTAATATTTTCATCAAATAGTCTAGTTTAAAATCAAACAGGAGGGTTAAATAAAAAAAAAAAGCAGATACTTGTTTTATTCAACTTGGAATACAAAGTGTTTGGATAAATCAGGGGAACGTGATATACTAAAGTCTAATACATTTACTTAAGTAAGAAAAAGAAACTTCATTGGCCAGATCTTTTAACTGGAAAAATTCTTGTTAAAATTTGCATACCAACAGTCGTTGGAAGCAAGGACATGAAAAGTTAACCCACTCCCCATATTGCACATGGGATCCTTCTGGCTACCTCAGATTTCTAGCCAGAGGGCTGGGGAGGGTGGGAAGCCATTGGACACAAGAGGTTGTACTGAGTGGACTCCTCAAAGTGGGTGTGCTTGTCCTGGCTTGTTGCTCCAAAGCTCTGTAATAAAGTTATTTTACTGGAAGGGTATATGTGGCATACATTGAATAATAAGACTAATGTACTGTATAGTGGCAATGTTTATGTGTTCATTGTTGGGAAAAGGTGTATGAGTGAAGAGTGGAAGTTTCCTTTGTAGGTTAAAAGAAGCCAAGAAGGGGAGAAGGAAAAAGAACAGAACGAATTAACTGGGGGAAAAAAATAGCTAGTATGCTCAGTCTAAAGATAAGACATTGGCCCCATTCAAGGACACTGCTCGCAGCTAAGACTTAGCTGAAAACCAAGAAAAGGGGGGGGCTTGAATGTGCCCAAGCAGCTATGAGATCTGCAAAACACTGCCAGGCATCAATGAAATGAGTTAGGTTTCTTTTCTCACAAGTAAAGAAGCGCTGCCCAAAGACCCTAGCAGCCCTGCCACTCCTTGGAACCAGGAGCCTGGATCTATGTAAAGGTCCATCAGCGAAAGACTGCTCTGGCTCCACACTGGAAAGGCCCTTTCTGAGTCCTGTTAACCACCAACACTTCCATGAAGTGCCAAGGACTACCTGCCTGGACCCATGATTCTCACTGCAAAAAGACCCCTCCACCTTGGGAGGATTCTCCTACTGATGATTGGCCTATTTCTCCTTCTAGCTTTGCTGTGCCTTCTGGACAGCAGGGAAAAAGGACAAGGTGAAGTGCTAGTAACCTCTCCCTTGTCCACTGACAGACCTACTGTGCCTTTGGATTTTTCTAGAAGAAGCAAAACCATGACAGGGTGATGTGCTGGTAACCTCTCCCCTGTAGGATGCCCTACCACGATTGTTTCGGGGAAAAAGAAGGGACACTTGCTCCACCGAAATTGCCAAAGTCCAGGAATTCCTGACTAGAAAGGACATTAAGAACTCAGCCTGGTGAAGAAACAAAGAATTATACACTAGCAGGAAGAAATTTGTGGGACCCGTGCTTGGGAATGTGGTATTGATTGGATGTTGGGGTTTATTTTACAGGCTGTGCCCTGTGTTTTGGATAAATCCTTCAGCATGTATTGCCCTCCCTAACTGGATTTTAAATGACAAGTACCAAAGGCACCTTGTTGCCACTGCCCCTGCCATGTCCTCCATTACACTGTTACCCCTGTAATATATCCTGTCTGTTACAGCTCCATTTTGTTTCTTAAAGCTGTCCCCTTACTCCATTTTGTTCTTGTTCTCCTCTATGGCCGCCCCTCCTGGCTGTTAAGTTGTTTACCAGGGCCTCTGCCCTTCTCAAAGGAGGGCCCCTTAAGTTGTCTAACCAGAGCCATTGCCCTTCTCAAAGGGATGGCCACTTATGCTAAGTGGGACCACTGCCCTGTTCAAAGGGTTAGTCCTGTAATCACCTTGTTAAAACCTGGGCTTGGTGTAGGGTGGCCACTGTCCAGAGCTGCAAGACCTATTGTGTTTTTAGGATCCTGGGCATGAGTCATACCTCTGGGCTCAGGGCTAGTCCAAACATGCCTCTGTGGCTGCCTGCAGTTTTTCTCTGCCTCACTCCTCCCTGTAAGAGGTGGAGCCTATCAGAGTTACTTGCGTGTAGCTGCCAGGGTTTTCATTTAAAAACAGACATTTTTTGTACTGACTTCAGATATGTTATTGCATTGCTGCCTGGTCTGTTCAACCAGGGTTCTGGGGGTCCTTTCTCCGCTCTCGTTTTATTTTTGAGCGTATCCCCGTTTTTAAACCCCCCCCACGAAGAACAAATTGCTGCCTGAGAGATCTCCTGATTATCAAGACTGTACCGAGCCTTCTGATGTGCTTGCTGTTTCTGCCTCTGCTGCTGCCTTGGGGATGGTAAGAATCCTCTGTGAGACTTTCTATACTTTTATTTTATTATTTTAGCTGCTGGCTCTGTCTCCCAGCACACAGACTCAAGCTAAACCTTGGTCTGTGTCCTAAAACCTCTCTTACAAACGACCCCCCCCCCGCTTCCTGGCTGCTGGCTCTGTCTCAGCACACAGACTCAAGCTAAACCTTGGTCTGTGTTTTAAAACCTCTCTTAAACCCCGTGGCACTCTGCCACTGAAAATAAGTTTGTGCTGCTGCTAAGTGCTGCTCCTGTGGGCTTTGCCTTGGACTGTTTTCAGCTGTATCCACTGCTGCAGTCACCGCCCCCCCTCTTTGGAGCTGTGTCCTGGACACACACCACTCAGCCCTCTGGAACTATCCTTAGCATAAGGTGCACCCATTAAGTTAAGTTTAGCATTATACTTTGTAAGTTAGGCTTAGAGAATTGTTGCATTGTGTTTTAATTTGTGTAGTCTTGGTTAAGTTAGCTCATAGATCAGATTTTGCTGTGTTCTGTATAATTGTAATTGTCTGTCTTCCCACTGCAAACATCCCCCCCGCCCAGCTTCTCTGTGTCTTTTACCTTGTTACACTCTCTCTGCTGCTTAAGCTTGCAGCCTGTTTGTTCTGTCTCACTAAGTTTAAATCTCTAGCATAAAACCCCATTGGTTACTTTCTTCCTCTCTGATACCCCTCACATTCTACATTTACACCACTGTGACACATTTTTACCTAAAATTGTTTGTTATTTAACACATTTTACCCATAACTGTTAGTTGGTTATATGCTGCTGTGACACACCTTTTTACATAGAAATCGCTAGCTACCTGTTACATTTATACCTCAGTGTTAACTGATTACCCACTGTATTGTATCCTACTGTGTTGTACCCCACTATTGAAACCCCCTTACTGTTCACCAAAAAAGAAACCCCTCCCCAATTGTCTACCTTAACAACCCCATACCCCTCACTGCCGGGATAAGGAACAATTGAGGCCGTCACTGAAGTGAAGGAGGGAGATGATTTTCTGACAGGGAGGGACGGCACCTCTCAAAGGTGTTTGGCAGGCAGCCTCCTTCCCAGGTCTGTCCCAACAACACCCAGTTGAAAAGGGACCCTCCCCAGCCCTCCTCAGCCCGATGAAAAGGAGCGAGTGAGTGAGCGTGGGGGAGAGCGAGCGACTGAGGGAGATGGATTGAGCGGTCCGGGATCTCTGCGAAGGGGCGGGATGAGGGTGTTCAGTTTTGTTGGGTCAGAAAGTTGGCAACCCCAGATCCAGGGGAAACAACTCAAAGACCCAACGAGTCTGGCCAGGGGCAGGACATCAGCTTTGAGGGGAGGGGTGGGTGTGGCAGTGACATCACAAAGGGCTTTTGCAGGACCGCGGCATATTGGGCAAAGGTGTTGGGAGGGGGTGACCTCACAGAGAGACCCCGACATCAGCCGGGCAGGACAGAGGTGCAGGGCCAGGTCTGTCTCTGAGAGCCCCCGGCTCTGCTGCCGCAAGTCTCCTTCGCGAGGTCTCTCCTCGAGGGCTGAGAGAGAATTCAGATTCATGGATGTGAGCATGAGGAGGAAACACTGGAGTTTTCTCCTTTCCTACCATGGATTGTGCTGAAAAAAAACTTCCCTTTGAGAAGGTAAGAGGCTCAGAGAGCTTTGGAACCTGTTCAGTCTGATCCACCTGGCGCAGGCAGCATTCTAGGCACAGACAGCACTGGCTTCAGGTGGCAGAATTTGATTTCCTCCCTAGGTTTTGATGGTTGGAATCCCTGGGGACATTGGGGTTTGTCCTTTTTGGTTTCTCTTTTCCTCTTTCCTCCCTCCTTTCCCCTCTTCTCTTGCTTCTTTTTCCCTTTTCCCAGCTTCCTCCTCTACCGAAGAGGGATGTGTGTGGAGTGCGGCAGGGGAGGGGTATTGCTCTCATTGCAGCGGTCCTCACCAAGAGGTGGGGCTGGATCTGAGAGTGATCCCCTGTGATGGTGACCTGGGCCGTCCTTTGGGACATCTGGTGAGACCCCTCAGCCTCCTGCCCCTCAGAGTCTCAGTGGTGATTGGCCGAGAAGGGGGCTATTGAGAGTGAGGAGACTCAGGTCCTTTTGGTCTTTTTTCAAATCAGGCAAAGAAGTCACAGCCGATCCAATGTACGGGATTAATCTTGCTGCTTCTCTCCATTAATTGTCTCTTAGCAGGTGATGATTTCCTCTAATGTTCTAGGTCTTCTAAAATACTTGCTGAATAATTCCACTGAACCACTGTTGGTCTGTAGCTCACTTGAGAGCACTTTCTTCTGATGAGTCAATGTATGAAATTCAAGATCTGAGAGAGAGTTTGAATGTCAGGAGCAGTGTTTCCTCTAATTTGCTATGTCCGTGTGCGGAATGAATTTTGCTGAGTGCACCAATACGGAGGTGAGGTGTGACACCTCACCTGTCTATTGGTGCTCATTCCAAACTTCATTCTGCAGATGGATGGTGTGTGGCAGGGTGAGGCTGAAGGGTTAGGAGTGTGGAGGGGTCTGAGGTAGAGCAGAGGGTGGGGTGAAAGGGCTCTGTCTGGGGGAGCAGTGTGTGGGGTGGGGTTGGGGATGAGAGGCTGAGAGCTGGAGTAAAGGGTTGGGGTGCAGGGGTGTGAGGGCTCCGGCTAGGGATGCGGGCTCTGGGTTGGGGCTGGGAATGAGGGGTTTGGGAAGTTATGCTTCAGTTTTCCCCTTCTAAACTTAAGTCCTGTCTAACCTACAGGACGCTATGGGAATAAGACACCATGCTTTGTGGTGACATGACAAGAGGAGAGGGTTGAGAACTACAGCAACAGAGATGGGAGGGGGGTTAGAGTCAGATTGTTTCAAATGCTGCATTCGTCGACTGACATTTAACAGCAATGCTTAGCTAACACAAAGGAGAAAGGAATTCTCTGCTAAAGATTCAACCTGCCCCTTTGGACAACTCCACCCCTTCCCTGACTGGAGTGTGCTCACAACACCCCCCCCTCCAACACACACACACACACACACACAAGCCCACAGCTGGGCACCCAGCACAAAGCAAGGGAGGGGGTTGCTTGGCTTACACTGGGCTACAATTTTTCAGAGGTCGTCTGCTTCAGAGATCAAATGTGCTATTTAGAATGTATTTTGATGTGCTCAATTCAAATATGACAAAACAACTGATTGGCTTCTGTTTCTAAGATATTTAAGTTTTTACATTTTATGTCTATGTATATTGTGTAGATAGCAGAGTTTTAATCATCAATTTTAAACCTAGGTCTTTTTGTGTGTTTATGGTTGCTTTACATGATAGTATTTCACCTCTCCTGTTTATGTAACAATTTAAAAATCAGCAAAAGGGTTATCTAGCTAAAATGTATTATGAAACAAAAGGCAAATACTATTCTGTACATAGTTTAGTCCTATTCAGTCTCTACTCGGCACTTCTTGGCTTGTCTCTTGTATTCATTAAATGGAGCATCTCCTGTCACTTTCCAGCAATAGTCTGCCAGCATTGATGGGCTCCAATTGACCTGATAGCGGTTCTCCATTGTTGCAATGTCCTGGTGAAATCGCTCACCGTGCTCGTCACTCACTGCTCCGCAGTTCGGTGGAAAAAAATCTAGATGAGAGTGCAAAAAATGTCTCTTTAGTGACATGTTGCAACCAAGGCTTTTGTAAGCCTTGAGGAGGTTTTCCACCAACAACCTGTAGTTGTCTGCCTTGTTGTTTCCGAGAAAATGTATTGCCACTAAGTGGAAGGCTTTCCATGCCGTCTTTACCTTGCCACGCAGTGCATGGTCAAATGCATTATCTCGAAGTTCATGAATCTGAGGACCAACAAAGTCACCTTCCTTTATCTTAGCTTCACTTAACCTTGGGAATTTTCCACGGAGGTACTTGAAAGCTGCTTGTGTTTTGTCAATGGCTTTGACAAAGTTCTTCATCAGCCCCAGCTTTATGTGTAAGGGTGTTAACAAAATCTTCCTTGATTCAACAAGTGGTGCATGCTGAACACTGTTCCTCCCAGGCTCCAATGACTGTCGGAGTGGCCAACCTTTCTTGATGTAGTGGGAATCTGTTGCACGACTATCCCATTCGCAGAGAAAACAGCAGTACTTTGTGTATCCAGTCTGCAGACCAAGCAAGAGAGCAAGAACCTTCAAATCGCCACAAAGCTGCTTTATGCACCTCAAAAGTTGTTTCATGTTGTCCTAGGTTTCCTTCATATGGACTGCATGACCAAGTGGAATTGATGGCAAAACATTGCCATTATACAATAAAACAGCTTTAAGGCTCGTCTTCGATGAATCAATGAACAGTCTCCACTCATGTGCATTGTGAATGATGTTGAGGGCTGCCATCACACCATCAATGTTGTTACACGATACAAGATGGCCTTCCGTGAAGAAGATGGGACTAGATCCTTTTGACGGTCACGGAGCATGGAAACTCTAACATCACCTGCCAGGAGAGTCCACTGCTGTAGTGTGGAGCCCAACAGCTCTGCTTTACTCTTGGGTAGTTCTGAATCCCTGACAAGGTCATTCCCTTCACCTTGTGTTATGAGGTGTGGTTCAGAGGAGGAGGATGGGAGAAAATGTGGGTCCTGTGACATTGATGGTTCAGGACCAGAAGTTTCGTCCTCTTCCTCTTCCTCGTCTGACTCAAGTGAGAATAATTCTGGTGCATCAGGAAGTGTCAGTCCTTCTCCGTGGGGTACTGGGCATAGAGCTGATGGAATGTTTGGATAATGCAGCATCCACGTTTTCTTCTTTGTCACACCTTTCCCAACTGGAGGCACGATGTAGAAGTAACATTTGCTGGTATGATCTGTTGGCTCTCTCCACATCATTGGCACTGCAAAAGGCATAGATTTCCTTTTGCTGTTCAACCATTGGCGAAGATTTGTTGCACAAGTGTTGCAGCATAAGTGTGGGGCCCACCTCTTGTCCTGATCTCCAATTTTGCAGCCAAAAGAAAAGTGATAGGCTTTCTTAACCATAGTGGTTCTACTGCACTTTTGTGATGCAAAAGTCACTTCACCACAAACATAGCAGAAGTTATCTGCACTGTTCACACAAGTACGAGGCATCTCTGCTCACTTTGGCTAAAAAGAAAAGGGTCCCTTTGCAAAATCAAACACTGACAAATAAGACAGCACGACACTGTATGATTTCTAGAGCTGATAAAGGGCAATTGGTTCAGTTTCATTATGATTGCATCATCCATGACTTCTAGGAATAACATGATGCAATTCATATCATGTATGATGCAATACCAGCATCAGATTGTATCCTTCATTGTTTTGCCTAAAAAGCAAGTACTGTCCAAACCCATTCATAGATTTATTCATAGATCCAGTCAAAGATGGATTTCAGTCATTACTGGTTTAAACTGAGATCCCGTCCCTTTATAACTCACTTCTCCTCCGCCATTCCCAAGTCAAGGGTCATAAATACTGACCCAATAGCATATCTTGAAAACTAGAGCCAATCAAGACTTTTAAGCATCATTTTCGTTCTCAGTGACCCAGAATTAGTAAAGTTGGACTCCATTTATTTCAGAAGCATTTTGGCTGTAGAGCAGTGTAACAAGCCTCTCCTAGCTGCCTCCTGGTGGGGGGAGGCTGGGGAGCTGTGGGGACCTGTTTGAGAGGGTCACTAGTAGCAGCGTAGCACAGGAGGTGTCCTATCGGGTTGAGTCATTGCAGATGATGATGTAGTGCAGCAGACCCCCGTTTTGCCAACCTTGCATTAGGCAGCTTTCCATGTTAAGCGAACTCCCAGTGCCCACAGGTGCAGCAGCCGGCGATTTGTCCTGTGGCCGCTAGGTGGCGCTGCAGCCTCGCACTTTCCCGTTCCCCTGGGTATGGGAAGGTTTGAGAAGGTGACCTGGCCCCACCCGGCCCCAGTTAGTTGCCGTCAGTGGGGTCTGCTGTGTAAGGGCTGAAAGAGTCAATTTGACTGGCATTTTATGATCTTTCAATCATGAAGGGGAGCAACTGCTTACCCTGACTGAAGCATCTTATCTCGTTTCTAAATTAAAGTGTCTCCTCTTTGTGTGCGAAGAGACAGTTTAAGGGGACGCCACAAACAGGAGATGATTTTGCTTTGGAAAGCAAAATATTTTTGCAATGATTTTTCATCCAAATTGATTCATGATTCCACAAATCAACCTTGATTAATGTTCCTGGTATTTTCTAACAGAAAACTGTGTCGATGAAAATTGCACGCACATCCCTTCAATTGCTGGCCTCTGTCCCTCCCCCGGGGGTCTTGGTGTCTGCTGATGACAGCAAGAGTGAGAGCTGTTGGCTTTTCTCTCTAGCTGTGCCATCGCTTTGCTGTGTGAGCTGGGATTGGTCATTTCCTCTCTCTGTACCTCAGCATCCCCATCTGTGTAATGGGAAATGAGACACGTCTGTAATGCCTGGCAGGAGCAAGGCTGGGTGAGAGAATGGACATTAAAGCACTTTGGGGAGGAGAAAGGGTTGTTTCATGCTGTTGAGTGCCAAGGCATTGTGACATTTGTTAAAATGTCTCGTGTAGAGAAAGAAGAAATGGTTGGGGACAAAGCTTGCAGGAGGATATGAATCAGAGAGGCCAGGGTATGTGTTTGGGGTCTCACCAGTGCTTCCCACCCCTTTCTGTCCTGTGGCAGGTGTAGCCCCTGACCCATGGCTCTCCCTTGCGGTATAGGCTCTGCACAAGGTCTTGGCCAACCTCTCGGGTGCCATGCTGGGGAGCTGCTGCAGAATCCCCACATATAGACAGGCCCCAATACCTCTTGGTGGTGAGCCCAATGTGCGGGGGGCAGGGGCAGGAGAAGGGAATTTGATCTTAATGCTGGGGAGACCTGGAACGGAGTGACTGGAAGATCCATTTTCCAGCCTGTCCGCCTAGCTGGGATCCCACTGGGCCATCCAGAAGGTTGAAAAAGCTACTAGAGGGGAAGCTGTTCTAGAGTTGATTTTAACAAATAGGGAGGAACTCATTGAGAATTTGAAAGTAGAAGGCCGCTTGGGTGAAAGTGATCATGAAATCCTAGAGTTTGCAATTCTAAGGAAGGGTAGAAGGGAGTACAGCAAACTAGAGACAATGGATTTCAGGAAGGTGGATTTTGGTAGCTCAGAGAGCTGATAGGTCCAGTCCCATGGGACTCAAGACTGAGGGGAAAACATCTGAGGAGAGTTGGCACTTTTTCAAAGGGACACTATTAAGTGCCCAAAAGCAAGCTATTCTGCTTGGTAGGAAAGATAAAAAATGTGGCAAAAGACCAGCTGGGCTTAACCACGAGATCTTGCATGATCTAAAAAATAAAAAGGAGTCATATAAAAAATGGAAACTCGGACAGAGTACAAAGGATGAATATAGGCAAACAACACAGGAATGCAGGGGCAAGATTAGAAAGGCAAAGGCACAAATGAGCTCAAACTAGCTATGGGAATAAAGGGAAACAAGAAGACTTTTTATCAGTACATTAGAAGCAAGAGGAAGACCAAGGAGAGGGTAGGCCCACTGCTCAGTGAGGAGGGAGAAACAGTAAGAGGAAAGTTGGAATTGGCAGAGATGCTTAATGACTTCTTTGTTTCGGTCTTCACCGAGAAGTCTGAAGGAATACCTAAGAGAGTGAATGCTAATGGGAAGGGGCAGGCTTAGAAGATCAAATAAAAAAAGAAGTTAAAAATCACTTAGAAAAGTTAGATGCCTGCAAGTCACCAGGGCCTGCTGAAATGCCTCCTAGAATACTCAAGGAGCTGATAGAGGAGGTATGTGAGCCTCTAGCTATTCTCTTTGGAAAATCATGGGAGACAGGAGAGATTCCAGAAGACTGGAAAGGGCAAACATAGTGCCCATCTCTAAAAGGGAAATAAAAACAAGCCAGGAAAGTACAGAGCAGTTAGTTTAACTTCTGTGCCAGGGAAGAGAATGGAGCAAGTAATTAAGGAAATCATCTGCAAACACTTGGAAGGTGGTAAGGTGATAGGGAATAGCCAGCATGGATTTGTAAAGAACAAATCATGTCAGAGCAATCTGAGAGATTTCTTTGATAGGATAACGAGTCTTGTGGATAAGGGAGAAGCGAAGGATGTGGTATACCTAGAGTTTAGTGAGGCATTTGATACGGTCTCGCATGATATTCTTATCAGTGAACTAGGCAAATACAATTTAGATGGGGCTACTCTAAGGTGGGTGCATAAGTGGCTGGATAACCGTACTCAGAGAGTAGTTATGAATGGTTTCCAATCCTGCTGGAAAGGTAGACCAAGTGTGGTTCCACAGGGGTCTGTTTTGGGACTGGCTCTGTTCAATATCTTCATCAACGACTTAGATATTGGCCTAGAAAGTACACTTATGAAGTTTGCAGATGATAACAAACTGGGAGGGATTGCAACTGCTTTGGATGATAGCGTCATAATTCAAAATGATCTGGACAAACTGGAGAAGCGGTCTGAAGTTAACAGAATGCAGTTTAATAAAGACAAATGCAAAGTGCTCCATTTAGGAAGGAACAATCAGTTTCACACCTACAGAATGGGAAGAGACTGTCTAGGAAGGAGTACGGCAGAAAGGGATCTAGGGGTTATAGTGGAAACAAGCTAAATGTGAGTGAACAGTGTGATGCTGTTGCAAAAAAGCAAACGTGATTCTGGGATGCATTAACAGATGTGTTGTGAGCAAGACACGAGAAGTCATTCTTCCGCCCTACTCTGGGCTGGTTAGGCCCCAAGTGGAGTATTGTGTCCAGTTGTGGGCACCGCATTTCAAGAAAGATATGGAGAAATTGGAGAGGATCCAGAGAAGAGCAACAAGAATGATTAAAGGTCTAGAGAACATGACCTATGAAGGAAGGCTGCAAGAATTGGGTTTGTTTAGTTTGGAAAAGAGAAGATTGAGAGGGGACATGATAGCAGTTTTCAGGTATCTCAAAGGGTGTCCTAAGGAGCCGTAGCCTCTAAGGAAAGACCCAGCAGCAATAGGCTTAAACTGCTGCAAGGGAGGTTTAGGTTGGACATTAGGAAAAAGTTCCTAACTGTCAGGGTGATGAAACAGTGGAATAATTGGCCTAGGGAGGTTGTGGAATCTCCACCTCAGGCGATATTTAAGAATAGGTTAGATAAATGTCTATGCAGGATGGTCTAGAAAGTATTTTGTCCTGCCATGAGGGCAGGGGACTGGACTCGATGACCTCTCGAGGTCCCTTCCAGTCGTAGAATCTGTGAATCTATGAGGTGCTAAGCAATAGCCAGCATGGATTTATCAAGAACAAATCGTGTCAAACCAGCCCTTGATAGCTACTTTAAGGTGGGTGCATAACTGGTTGGAAAACTGTTCTCCGAGTAGTTATCAGTGGTTCGCAGTCAGGCTGGAAGGGCATAACGAGTGGGGTTGCACAGGGCTCAGTTCTGGGTCCAGTTTTGTTCAATATCTTCCTCAGTGATTTAGATCGTGGCCTAGTTTGCAGATGACATGAAGTGGGAGGGTTGCCAGTGCTTTGGAGTATAGGATGAACTCTCAAACTGATCTGGACAAACTGGAGAAATGGTCTGAGGTAAATAGGATGAAATTCAATAAGAAGAAATGCAAAGTGTTCCACGTAGGAAGGAACAATGAGTTGCACACATACAGAATGGGAAATAACTGCCTAGGAAGGAGCACTGCGGAAAGGATCCAAGGATCCTAGTGGACCACAAACTAAATAAGAGTCAACAGTGTAATGCTGTTGCAAAAAAGCCAATATCATTCTGGGATGTATTGGTAGGAGTGTTGAAATCAAGACACGAGAAGTCATTCTTCCACTCTACTCCGTCCTGATTAGGCCTCAACTGGATTCTTGTGTACAGTTCTGGGCATCACATTTTTGGAAAGATGTGGACAAATTGGAGAAAGTCCAGAGAAGAGCAACAAGAATGATGAAAGTCTAGTAACATGACCTATGAGGGAAGATTGAAAGAATTGGATTTGTTAAGTCTGGAGAAGAGAAGACTGAGAGGGGACATTACAGTTTTCAAGTACCTAAAAGGTTATTACAAGGAGGCGGGAGAAAAAATATTCTCCTTAACCTCTCATGATAGGACAAGAATCAAGAGGCTTAAATTACAGCAAGGGAGGTTTAGGTTAGACATTAGGAAAAACTTGCTAAGAGTCAGGGTGGTTAAGCCGTGGAATAAATTGCCTAGGGAGGTTGTTGAATCTCCATCCTTGGAGATTTTTAAGAGCAGGTTAGACAAAGCCCTGTCAGAGGTGATCTATATAATACTTAGTCTGGCCTTGAGTGCAGGCGACTGGACTCGATGACCTCTTGGGGTCCTTCCAGTCCTATGATTCTGTGATCCAAAGGTCTCTTCTTGCCTTAACATCTACAAATCTCTGCAAAAGTAAGTATGGGCCATTGAGCAGCCTGTGATGTTTTCATGTGTCGCCTGCTTCGTGTCCAGAAGTAACACTGAGTGAGTGGGGGTGTGGGTGTGACACAGCAGGAGCAGCTCAAAGATGCAAAGGGGCTGTCCAGGGTGGTGACATCACACTAGCCTTTTACAGGAGCTGGGCTGATTGGTCAAAGGAGGTTGGGAAGCGGTGACCTCACAGAGAGTCTATGAGCAGGGGCAGGTAAAGAGGCTGCAGGGTGGGGAAATGGCTTTGCTGCAGGAGTCTCCTTCTCAAGGTCTCCCCTTGAGGAGTGAGAGAGAATACAGGGTCACGCCTGTGAGCGCGAGGAGGAGCCTCCTTGGGGTTTCCCCCTTTCCCCCTGCTAATTGAGTGAGAAGACAGACGTCCCTGTGGAGCAGATAAGAGCCTCAGAGAGGTTTCATGTTGTTGTTTCATGTTGTCATAGGTTTCCTTCATATGGACTGCATGACCAAGTGGAATTGATGGCAAAACATTGCCATTATGCAGTAAAACATCTTTAAGACTCGTCTTCGATGAATCAACGAACAGTCTCCACTCATGTGGACTGTGAACGATGTTGAGGGCTGCCATCACACCATGGATGTTGTTGCAGGCTACAAGATGGCCTTCCATGAAGAAGAATGGGACAAGATCCTTTTGACGGTCCCGGAGCAGGCTACATGAGGAAATCAGTCCTTTCGTTGGACTTTCTGGTAGAAGAGCCCAGTGATGTTGGAGCTCCCCGACCGTCAGTGACAAACGCAGCGCTCCAGCAACTGAGCTCTAGGGCTCGCTGCTGAAAGAAAAGCTTCACGAGTGACAAAAGGCAAAGGGAGGTGCTGATCTTTAGCCAAGGGCAGGGAGCCCCATCCTCCAACATAGAGCATTTCCCTCGTTGTCTGTCTGTGCTGGGGCAGGAGAAATAACACGGCCTCCTGCTTTTGCTATTGCAGAGAGTCGGTTCTGACGGTCTCCTCAAACCCAGGGTGCGAAACAGGCCTCAGAGTTGACTGGGTGTAAACAAGAACTACGCAGATAGACTGAGCCAGCTGGGAATTCAGATGTGCCCCTTTCCTGGAGAGATGGACTGAGCTGTGAGGGGACTGGAAGCGGAGCTCCCAATGTTTAACTTGCACTCGTTCAGCATCTTTCCTGCGAGTGCCGTCACTGTAGGTTAAATCCTCCAGCCCAGGACTCCCCACCAGCTGTGGGCCCGACAAGCTTTCCCTGGGATTGGATTCTGTAGAACAGGGGTGCAGGGAACCAGCAGGTGCATCTGACTCCTTGGTGAGGTTTTGCATGCAAGATGTGTGTGTGAGTCTTTGTGTGTCGGAAGCAGTGAGTGTGGAAGTCTCAGTGAACCGACAGAGGGCGACGGTGGTCAGAGAGAGACAAAGGAAGAATAAAGAGGCACCGATGGGCATAACGATGATGATTGTGTTGTGTTTCATTCCTTAGATGTGGTGCCACCGCCCGTCCCTTTAGCCTTGTAGTTTACCAAGAGTGAAACTAAATATCTGTTGAGATACAAGGGAGTGTGTGTGTCCATTCCTGCTAGCTGCACAGGAGTTTTATGTTGCTGCTTTCAATCCTCCGGCTCTGCCGGGATAAGGAACAATTGAGGCCGTCACTGAAGTGAAGGAGGGAGATGATTTTCTGACAGGGAGGGACGGCACCTCTCAAAGGTGTTTGGCAGGCAGCCTCCTTCCCAGGTCTGTCCCGACAACACCCAGTTGAAAAGGGACTCTCCCCAGCCCTCCTCAGCCCGGTGAAAACGAGCGACTGAGTGAGGTGGGGGAGAGCAAGTGATGGAGGGAGATCATAGAATCATAGAACCTCAGGGTTGGAAGGGACCTCAGGAGGTATCTAGTCCAACCCCCTGCTCAAAGCAGGACCAACCCCAACTAAATCATCCCAGTCAGGGCTTTGTCAAGCCAGACCTTAAAAACCTCTAAGGAAGGAGATTCCACCACCTCCTAGGGAACCCATTCCAGTTCTTCACCACCCTCCTAGTGAAAAAGTTTTTCCTAATGTCCAACCTAAACCTCCCGCTCTGCAAGTGAGCGAGCCAGGACCTCGCTGAAGGGGCGGGATGAGGGTGTTCAGTTTTGTGGGGTCAGAAAGTTGGCAACCCCAGATGCAGGGGAAACAACTCAAACACCCAACGAGTCTGGCCAGGGGCAGGACATCAGCTTTGAGGGGAGGGGTGGGTGTGGCAGTGACATCACAAAGGCCTTTTGCAGGAACTCGGCCTATTGGGCAAAGGTGGTGGGGAGGGTGACCTCACAGAGACCCCGACATCAGCCGGGCAGGACAGAGGTGCAGGGCCAGGCCAGTCTCTGAGACCCGCCCCGGCTTTGCTGCCGCAAGTCTCCTTCGCGAGGTCTCTCCTCGAGGGCTGAGAGAGGATTAGGATTCACAGATGTGAGCATGAGGAGGAACCTCTGTGGAGTTTTCTCCTTTCCTACCACTGATTGTGCCGAAAACAAACTTCCCTTTGAGAAGGTAAGAGGCTCAGAGAGGTTTGGAACCTGTTCCGTCTGATCCACCTGGCGCAGGAAGCATTCTAGGCACAGACAGCGCTGGCTTCAGGTGGCAGAATTTGATTTCCTCCTAGGTTTTGATGATTGGAATCTCTGGGGACATTGGGGTTTGTCCTTTTGGTTTCCCTTTTCCTCTTTCCTCCCTCCTTTCTCCTCTTCTCTTGCTTCTTTTTCCCTTTTCCAGCTTCCTCCCTCTACCTAGGAGGGACGGGTCTGGAGTGCGGGCAGGGAGGGTATTGCTCTCATTGCGGAGGTCCTCACCAAGAGGTGGGTCTGGGTCTGAGAGTGATCCTCTGAAGGTGTCCTGGCCCGACATTTCGTACATCTGGAGAGACCCCTCAGCCGCCCGCCCCTCAGAGTCTCAGTGCTGATTGGCTGAGCAGGGGGCTATCGACACCAAGGAGACTCAGGTCAGTTTGGTCTCTTTTCAAATCAGGCAAATAAGTCACAACCAATCCAATGTATGGAATTAATCTTGCTGCTTCTCTCCATTAATTGTCTCTTGGCAGGTCATGATTTTCAATAATGTCCTAGGTCTTCTAAAATACTTGCTGAATAATTACTATGAACCACTGTTGGTCTCTAGCTCACTTGAGGGCACTTTATTCTGATCACTCAGTGTGTGAAATTCAAGATGTGAGAGAGAGGCTGAAAGGCAGGAGCAGTCTTTCCTCTAATTTGTTATGTCCATGTGTGGAATGAATTTTGTTTTGGGCACAAATATGGAGGTGAGGTGTGACACATCACCTGCATATTGCGCTCCTTACAAAATTCATTCTGCACATGGATGGTGTGTGGCAGGGGTGAGGCTGAAAGGTTTGGAGTGTGGGAGAGGCTCACGGGGGGGTTGGGGCGCTGTGTTGTGCGGGCTCCGGGTGGGGGGGCTGGCTCTGGTGTGGGGCTAGCGATGAGGGTCTCAGCATTGGAGCAGTGGGTCGGGGCGCTGGGGGTGAGGGCTCTGGGGTGGGGCTGGGAATGAGGAGATTGGGGAGCAGGTTGCCCCAGGGAGAAAGAACTGCCCCTCCAGCCCTCTCTCCCACAGCAGCTCAGGGCCAGATGAGAGGGCACCTGTCTCCAAGCCGCAGCAGCGCCGGTGGGGCTGGGTTGGGACTGAGGAGGCGACAGGATTTATTTTCCAAAGTCAAAAGGAGGAAGGGATGGAGTTATGCTTCAGTTTTTACCTCATAAACTTATTCCTGTCTAACCTACAGGACACTATGAGAATAAGACACTATGTCATGTGGTGACATCACAAGAGCAGAGGATGTGAGAACTACAGCAACAGAGATGGCAGTGGGGTTAGAGTCAGATTGTTTCAAATGCTGCATTCGTCGGCTGACATTTAACAGCAACGCTTAGCTAACACCATGGAGAAAGGAATTCTCTGCTAAAGATTCAACTTGCCCCTTTGGCCAACTCTGCCCCTTCCCTGACTGGAGTGTGCTCAGAACAGCCCCACCTCCCCCCGCACACACACACACACACAAGCCCACAGCTGGGCACCCAGCACAAAGCCAGGGAGGGGGTTGCTTGGCTTGTTTTACTTTTTACTTTGCAGAAGGTTTTTTCAAAAGCATTTTCTGCGCCTGTTCCCCATGGTGCGGACGCAGATGGTGGTGGGGAAGGGACCCTGTGCGCGGTGGAGCGGGGGCCGGGGGGGGGGCAGTTGGGGGAGGCTGAAGGGGGCAATGGGGGCAGTTGGTGGAGGCTGAAGGGGGCAATGGGGGAAGTTGGGGGAGGCTGAGGGGGGCAACGGGTTGACGGCGGCCGGGGCAGAGAGGCAGTTGGGGCTGCTCGTCCCCACGGGAGGGGAGGAGGAAGAGGAGCTGCCCTTCTTTCTGAAGCTGTTTGCTGTTAGATCTTGCAACTTCACTGTTCCTGAGCAGGGTCCTGTGATGAAAAGGAAACTAGAGAGATTCGTGGTCCTGCTTTCAGCAGGGGCTTAGGCTAGATGAGCTCCTGAGGTCTCTTCCAACCCTCATTGTCTAGGATTCTGTGTTTCTATGGAGGACAGGTCCATCAATGGCTGTTGGCCAGGGTGGGCAGGGATGGTGCCCCTAACCTCTGTCTGTCAGAAGCTGGGAATTGGGCGACAGGGGATGGCTCCCTGGATGATTCCTGTCTGTTCATTCCCTCTGGGGCACCTGGCACCGGCCGCTATCGGCCGACAGGACACTGGGCTAGATGGAGCTTTGGTTTGACCCAGTCTGGCCGGTCTTCCCTTCTAATGCTCTTCTCACATGCTCAGTAACAGCTGCAAGCTGCTGCCCTTACGCGCCATCAGAATCTGCTCCCTGCAATCAAAGGCCAGAAAATCCCCCTGAAGGGGGGAATCGGAGGGGCGGGATGGGCAGAGGGACAAAACTGGGACAGGATCAGGGGTTCAGACGGGGCTGCCATGCCAGGTAGGTGCAGAAGGAAAACCCCAGCTAGAGGAGGCAGAGGGGATAAAAGTCCCCACTGATGGGGTGAGCCGGCAGCAGCAGTTCCAAACTAGGGTGTGGTGGATGGTAGAAGGACTCGTGTTCCTCGCACGATGGTCCCTCTCAGCCCCCCCTCCCCATGGCTGTGGTGTTAAAGGCCCCGCATGGCCCAGTGCCCAGGCACCACAGCAGTGCTCTATCTAAAATGGTGACTGAGCTGCCAAGGGAGCAGGAGCAGCTCCAGGCCCCAGCACGCCAAGCGCGTGCTTGGCGAAGCAAGCCAGGGGGATCTCCGCTGGTCCCGCAGCTTCAGTGGACCCTCCACAGGCAAGCTGCTGAAGGCAGCCTGCCTGCCGTGCTTGGGGCGACAAAATCCCTAGAGCCGCCCCTGCAAGGGAGACGTGATTGAGGGAAATAGTTTAAACCACTCCCCCACCATCATAAAACAAACTGATGATCATCAGTTCATCCCTTCCCCACTGAACTGCCCAGTGCCTGGCTCGGAGGTAGAGGCAGGAGGAGAGAGACAAGGGTGAGATTTCAGCATCTCCAGGTAGGTCCCACGGCTCCAGTTGCCCCAACAAACGCTGCGGAGTTTTAATCCGTAGCTGCAGGCCAGCTTTAGGGCTATTCCACCAATTCCCCCGAATTGGGACCCACGCCTAAGAGGGCCCGTACCCAGTAAGAATCCCTTCCCTGGCTAGAGGCGCCTTTTTAATTTTTACTCACCCGGCGGCACTCTGGGTCTTCAGGGGCATGTCGTCGGCGGGTCCTTCACCCGCTCCGAGTCTTCGGCGGCACTTTGGCGGCGGGTCCTTCAGTGCCGCCGAAGACCTGGAGTGAGTGAAGAACCCACCACCGAAGTGCCACCAAAGACTCGGAGCACCGCCCGGTGAGTACAAGCCCCACGTGTTTTTTTAACGTGGTTTTTTTGTTTTAGTCATCCCTGCCGGGGCCCCATCGAAACTGTTCGAATTGGGCCCCGCACTTCCTAAAGCCGGCCCTGAGCATAATTCTAATCAGCCAATCATAACCTCTCCATAGACCCCTTACACGACAACCTTTATGCAATATTGGCTGCAAATCTAGAATAGTGGTCGCAACGGTGATCTATACAGTTACAGTTTATGTCAATAACATCACAGGAGGTAACACGGCATCAGTGAGCCTGATATTGGAATACAGCCTCCAGTTTTGGTGTCCTCGTTTGAAAAAGAAGTTGTGAAATTGGAGCTGGGGCAGCAAAGAGCCACCAAATGTTCTGAGGGCTGGAGAAAAATGCCTTCTAGTGAGCTATTGAAAGAGCTCAACCTGTTTAGCTTCTCAAAAGAAGATTGAAAGATAACTTCATTGAAGTGTTGAAGTGCCTTAATGGAGAGAACATATTGGGTATTAAAGGGCTCTTTAATGTAGCAGAGAATTATTACTATTATGCTTCCCCACTGCAGAACTCCAGTTTTAGGCTGTGCAAGAAGCCAGAGCAGGCATGAGGGTTTCACCCATAGTTTTAATAGCGCTCCCGCTGCTTAACTTTGCTCTTCTTTCATATCTCCTCAGTTAATATACAGTGAACCAGTGTGAACATAATCTTACTGATTTCAACAAGAATGCTGGTTCTTGAACGTAATCAGAGTTTATTCCTAGTTTGTGGTTTTAATTGACTTCTTATAAATAGTCTAGCTCCTGGCTTAGTTATGGAAAAGTAGGTAGACACTAGACAGACGGATTATTTTTCTATGGGGCTAGATAGAGAGAGACATGGTTACGTCTGGGGTTAGATAGACAGAAGCACGTCATTAGACAGACACAGGAGAAAGGAAGGATGGTCCAGAGGTTATCACACTCGACTAACACTTGAGGGGTCTGAGTTTAAGTTCTGCCTTCACTGCAGACTTCCTTTGTGACCTTGAGCAAATCACTTAGGGCCAGATTTTTTAAAGGGATTTCAGTTCCTAATTCCCATTGAAATCAATTCAGGCCTCAGATCAGGAGCAGGGGCTGTCTTAAAGTCCTCTGCACAGAATAGCATCTTGACAACGGCTTCACTGTTGTGATGCACTTTTAACCTGTTTCTATGCACATTCCGAGGTGCGTCCCTGCTGCGGGGCCTGTGTACATTGCAGGTAACAGCATGACCCCTCCCTACCACCTCAGAAGGCCCCTCCCATCAGTTTTGCAATTTGTACTTTTCCACAAGGAATAACACCAGCAGAAGATCCCCTGCATCAAACGATCGCTCACAAGGAGAGAGGAACCCCCTTTATCCCATCGAATTGGGACCAGGGCCAGATTACTTAACCAAAAGGTCGGATCATCGCATGAATGGGAAAGTGCCAGGCTGCATCGCCATCTAGTGACCATAGGAGAGATTGCCCACTTCTGGACCTGTGTGCGCTGGTTGTTGGGTTCATATGGAGAACCGGAGAATTCTGGAATGTGTTTGCCCCAAAAGAAGCTATTGTGTCATACAGGAGGCCTGTGATATGCAGGGGGTCAGATTAGATGCTCTAATGGTCTCTTCTGGCCATCAAGTCAACTAATTTCTGAAAAACGCAGTGGCGCATTGGGAGCAGCGTCTGATGTTTTCCTGTCTAGCCGTCTTGCTTCCTAGAAGGAACACTCCTTGAGTGGGGTGATCCACAGGGAGTAGCTCAAACCTGCAAAGTGCCTGGCCAGGGGCAGGACATTAGCACAGCAAGGGATGGGTGTGGCAGTGACATCACAAAGGCCTTTTGCAGGGGCTCAGACTATTGGCCAAAGCTGGTGGGGAGGTGGTGACCTCACAGAGAGATGCTGACATCAGCCAGGCAGGACAGGGGCGAGGGGCCAGGGAAACCTCAGAGACCCTGTGGCTTTGCTTCAGCAAGTCTCCTTCTCCAGGTCTCTCTTGGAGGACTGGGGGAGTATTGGGGTTCACGTACCTGAGCGCCAGGAGGAACCTCTTTCGAGTTTTCTCCTTCCCTTTTAGTGATTTTACTTGAAAACAGCCGACCCTGTTTAGAAGGTAAGAGCCTCCTCGAGGTTTGAAACTGTTCAGTCTGATCCATCTGGTGACAGTTGAATTCATGGAAAACATGATCTTAAGGAGGCAGAATTTTATTCCAAACCTGGGATCTTGTCCCTTAGAATCACTGAGGACATTAGGGTTTGTCCTTTTTGTTTCATCTTTTCCTCCATCCATCCCTCCTTTCTCTTCCTCTCTTGCTTCTTTTCTCCTTTCTCCTGTTCCCCTCCTAACACCCGGAGAGGGGGGGGTGGGTGTGTGTGTGTGTGTGTGTGTGTGTGTGTGTGTGTGTGTTGCGGGGGAGTGCTCAGCAGCTCTCACTGTGGGAGGTCCACCCCAAACTGTGGAGTTGCAGTAGTGCTGGGGCAGTGATCCCTGCCAGTGACCTGGGCCATCCTTTGAGCTCTCTGGTGAGACCCCTCAGCCTCCCATCCTCAGTCTCTACCCTGATTGTCTGAGCAGGGGGTTAATGACAGGGAGGAGACTCAAGGCCTTTTTGTTCTCTTTTAAGACCAAGTAAATAAGTCATAACCACTTATATGTTTGATGGATTTTGCTGCTTCTCTGCATTAATGAGGCAAGTATGAAGCCTCATTCAAAGACCAGGGGTCACTATATTACTGCACAGTCAATCAATGCAGTCAATCAATGCAGTTGTAGATAAATCTCTGCATTATGCATTTTTGTATAACTTGTATATGACTTTGTATTGAACCTTGGTAATATGTTATAGCGGGCCCCTAAGGTAGTGTAATTAAGGTAAAAGAAAAGTGTCTTTTTGCTAGAAGTAGAATAAGATCTCCCCCCCACTTGGTAATCAACTGCCCTGTTGAATGAATGAGGTGTGACTGAGGAAGGCGTGGAGGGCAGTACCTCCAGACAGCTGCAATCCTTGGAGAGGGGCTGGCAGCCCAACCAAGGACAATCAGGCTTGGCAAGTGGGCTGACTAGAGAAGAGCAGACATACTGATGTACTCGGGGATAAGAAGCAAACACCTTCCTGTGGGAACAACCCCCAGCCCAGAGAAAAGCAGCTAGAAGGACCAACAGACACAGTCACAGATTTTGAATCTGGGAGATTTGCCCCTCTCCATCCACCGACTCGCTGCTTGCCTCCTCACCCCCCCACCCCAAGTATAAAGCCTCATTCAAAGACCCAAGGAGTCACTATATTACTGCACATAACCCTCCCCCCCCCCCCCGACGAACTCTGCCCCTCACCTGCCTCAGGCTCTGCAAGGGAGTTTGGGTCGGGCGAGGAGGTCTGGGGTGCAGCCCTGGGTTGGGGCAGGGGTTTGGGGTGTGGGATGGTTGAGAGGTTGGGCTCTGGAATGGAGTTTGGGTGCTGGGTGCAGGCTCCAGGCTGGGGCACAGGGTGGGGGTGCAGGATGGGTGGAGGCAGGGGCGACTCTAGGCACCAGCAAAGCAAGCAGGTGCTTGGAGCAGCCCATTTGCAGGGGCGGCAGCCAGCAGGGATCCAGCCTGGGAGCTGAGAACCAACAGGGGGCCCTGGGAGCTGTAGTTCCTTGGTTAGCTCCCTGCCTATAGAGCCAGCTCTGGAGCAGGGAAAAAACTACATTTCTCAGCATTCCCTTGGCCGCTATCAACAGGAAAGGGAGGGGGAGGGAGTACGGTAGCTGAAACCTCAAGCTGCAGCTTGCTGTCAATGGAGAGCTCACTGCTAGAGCGGGGTGGCACTGTGAATGGGGAACGAGTGTGCCCAAGTTGTAGAAGGCTTTGCCCTAGATATCCCCTTCAGAAGACATCCCCAGACTGGATTAGAGATACTGGTGTGACCTCACCTTGCAGCCCCAAGGAAGGAATTGGGTGGACTAAATGGACAGTTCCCTCTTTATCTGAATCCTAGCAAGGGAGGTACGTGGATCCCACTAGAATTTAAGAGTAAGGAGGAGGCTCTACTGGACCTGGGCAGCTTTAGATACAGTACCAGGCACGTAGAGGATTTCCACTTCTGAGCCATCGAAGCAGAAATTGACTTTTCCTTTCCAGATTTAGCTAATATTCAGAAAGGGAATCTAGCACCTGCCTTCCAGATTTGAACACCCTCAAAATTCAGGAGTGCTGAAGCTCAATTTGGGCAGCTGTTACTTCATTTCTCCAAAATCAAATATACTGATTCACTGTAATTTGCTGTAGAAAAGTAGGATAAACTTGAGCAAGAAATGCTTCCCAGTGGTTTTTAGGACTGGAATTGCTATTTTCAACAGCCATTGCCTTTGTTTGTTTGTTTTATAGTTTTATTTGTTTAAAAGGAAGACAGTGATATTGCATTGGCAAATTGCCCCTAGAAACAAAGAATGGAACATAAGAATAATAAAGGCACCTCAACGTTTCCTCATTTCTGTACAACAGTCTTATAATATGCATCCAGATATCCTTTAATCACACAAGCTGGAAATTGTTGCATGTTACTGCAGTTCTGTAACCATATGGGAACCAATCCTGTCTGTGTTCTGTGCACATCCAAAATTCCTGCTGAATGACCCACTCTGGGAGCAAGTTACCAGTGACCCAGGGCTGGGGTGGAAGGAGGGTGCAAGTGGGCGGGGGGAGCCCAGAGCTGGGGCAGCACGGGGTGCATGTGTGGGGAAGATCCCAAGGCTGGGGTGGCAGAGGGTGCTGGTGTGTGTGGGGGAGAGCCCAGGCTGGGATGGCATGGGGTGCGGGTGTGTGGGAGAGAGCCCAGGGCTGGCAGCAGGGGGGTACAGGTTGGGGGAGGCCCAGAACTGGGGCAGCAGGGGTGTGGGTGGAGGGGCAGAGCCCAGGGCTGGGGCAGCAGGGAGATTCAGGGAGGAGCCCAGGGCTGGGGTGGGGGCAGCCAATTTTTTTTTTTGCTTGGGACAGCAAAAAACCTAGAGTTGGCCCTATCTCCACCCACCGTGAGGTAGGTAGGAGCGGATCATTATTATCCCTACTTGAAAGAGGGAGAAGATAAGGCTGAGAAAGGATAATTGACTTGTCTTAGGTCGCATAATCAGTGGCAGAGTTGGGAATAAGACCCAAGAGCCCTGATTTTCAAACTAAGCATCGGATCTTAAATTTTCTACATTGAATGATCTGAGTAAAGTGCTCTCAGATGAGTTCCAGACCAGCAACAGTGCACAGTTAAGTATTCAGCCTATATTTTAGGAGAACTGGAATGTTAGAGAGAATCATGAACTGCTCAGAGACAATTAGTGCAGAGAAGAAGCAAAATTCATCAAACATACAACTGCTTATGACTTATTTACTTGGTCTTAAAAAAGAACAACAAGACCTGACTCTCCTCTCTGGCAATAACCCCCTGCTCAGCCAATCAGGGAAGAAACTGAGGATGGGAGGCTGAGAGTTCTCACCAGAGAGTCCAAAGGATGGCCCAGGTCACTGGTGGGGATCACTGCTATGCAACACACACACACACACACACACACACAGCCCTCTCCTGGTTTTGGGAGGAGAACAGAAGAAAGGATAAAAGAAGCAAGAAACGAAGAGAAAGGAGGGAGGGAGGGATGGACGAAAAGGTGAAACAAAGGACAAACCCCAATGTCCCCAGTGAATCTAAGGGACAAAATCCCAGGTACACAATAAAATTCTGCCTCCTTAAGCTCGTTTTTTCCATGCCTAGAATTCAACTCTCACCAGATGACTGAGACTGAACAGGTTTCAAACCTCGAGGAGGCTCTTGCCTTCTAAACAGGGACATCTGTTTTCTAGGAAATCACTAAAAGAGAAGGAGAAAACTTGAAAGAGATTCCTCCTGGCGCTCACGTAGGTGAACCCGAATACTGTCTCAATCCTCAAAGATAGACCTGGAGAAGGAGAGTTGCTGAAGCAAAGCCACAGGGTCTCTGAGGTTTCCCTGGCCCCTCGCCCCTGTCCTGCCTGGCTGATGTCAGCATCTCTCTGTGAGGTCACCACCTCCCCACCACCTTTGGCCAATAGTCTGAGGTCCTGCAAAAGGCCTTTGTGATGTCACTGCCACACCCCTCCCTTGCTGGGCTAATGTCCTGCCCCTGGCCAGGCACTTTGGAGGTTTGAGCTACTCCCTGTGGATCACCCCACTCAAGGAGCATTCGTTCTAGGCAGCAAGCCGGCTAGACAGGAAAACATCAGACGCTGCTCCCAATGCTACACTCAGTTTTTTAGAAATTAGTCGACTTTATGGCTAGAAGAGACCATTAGAGCATCTAATCTGACCCCCTGCATATTACAGGCCTCCTGTATGACACAATAGCGGGTGGGAGGGGGCTGAGGAGGTGGGCAGTGGCGGGGGGACAGGTGAGCCAGCGGCTGACCCCAGCTCACCTCCGCTCCACCTACTCCCCTGAATGTCCCACCCCGCTTCTGTGAATCAGCTGTTCGCGCAGGAAACCTTGGAGGGAAGAGAAGCGGTGTGGCAGCTTCGCGCTCAGGCCCAGTAAGGTGGAGACAGAGACAAAGTGAGCTGGGTCAGGGCCGCCCGCACCACAGCAGGTAACCCGGGGGGTGCACAGGGGAACCGCTCCCCACCCCAGCTCACCTACATCCCCTCTGCCACCCTGGGCCTTAGTGTGAAGGTGCCATTTGCTTCTCAGTCCTCCCAGGCGTCCCGCGCGAACCATCAGGGGCAGGGGTTCCAGAGGTGGTCAGGGGACAGGGAGAAGGGGTGGTTGAATGGGGCAAGGGTCCCAGGGGGGCCATCAGGAATGAGGAGGGGTTGGATGGGGTGACAGGGGGCAGTGAGAGGACAGGGAAGGGCAGTGGATGGGGTGGGGTCCAGAGGGGGGGGCATAAATGGAACGCAGGGGGTTGGATAGGCGCAGGAGTCCCGGGGGGACACAACCCCCTGGGGTGAGGAAGGAACTGGTTGTTAAGATTTTGGTAGCTCATCCCTGGCCAGAGGGGTGGGAGGCTGAGGAGGAGAGCAGGCAGGCAATGGCAGGGGATGAGTATGCGAGCCGGGGAGGGGAGAGCTGAGGTGAGCTGGGGGACTGAGGAGGTGAGCGGGCAGGAATTGGTGGGTTGGCAGGTGAGGTGGCGGTGGGGAAGCGGGTTGAGAAGGTGAGCGGGGGGTGGGAGGCTGAGAAGGCGAGTAGTGAGTCAGTGGCTGACCTGTTCTACTGATCTGGTCTGGCTCCCATCCCCTCTCTGAGGGTTGCAGCTGTCTGGGGGTGTTGCCTTCCACATTCACACCTCATTCATTCAATAGCATAATTGATTACAAAGTGGGGGGAAGATCTTATTCTACTTCTAGCAAAAAGAGAGTTTTCTTTTACCTTCATTATACTACCTTAGGGGCCTGCTATAACTTATTACCAACATTCAATACTGCTGTTTTGGCGGGGTGGTGCTGGGGAAGGAGGGTTTGTTTCCACAGGGCGGACAGTCCTTGAGGGGGGGTGTTTTGTGGGGCTGGGTGGCACTGGGGGGTTTCACTGGAGCCAGGGGGTTTTTGGCCCTCAGCTGTTTTCTTTGGAGTACTATTGCCCTTGCCGCTTTACGAGTTGTGCAGTCCTGGACTAAACCACAGACTCTGGACTCAGCATTCAAGTATCCTGCAGTCTGAACTTCGAATCCGATACATTCCCTCATTGGCTACCATTGTTTTCCCAGCATGGAAGTGCTTTTTGTCCAACATGGCAGCCAGATTGGGATCCATAGGCATGGAATGGCTCTGAAGGAATCAGCTGTTTCTCTCTGCGCTTCATGAAACTTTGGATTGAAATGGTAAAGGACAGTTGTTCCCAATTTAATCATGGTGTCCTTTAGGAGTGTGACCAAGGCCACTTAACTAGGGAGCGGGGGTCTAAAAAGAGTTTACCTGGGCCACAGGTCACCATAGCTTCCATCTCGGGGGTGAAAATCAACCACCAGTACCTGCAATTTCTACCCGAGTTCTTGTCAAATCTGTGACCTTACTTGGAGTAATTTTATACTTCTCTGGCGTAGAATTCTTCACCAACTGCACAACAGATCAGTAGTGATAGTGAGGTACAACTCCCCCAACTATGCCCTTTTATTTCTTTAATCTGGAGGCACAGATTTAAATTAGGGACTAAATTCAGGTGCAGCTTAGAATCCCTGTAAGACACCAAATGTCAGGTCTCTATTAAAAACAGGCATCTTTCTGCAGCTATATCACATTCAACACACATTCCATTTTCTACACATTTGCAGCACCTCAAGGGGTGAGATGAAGACAAATGTCATTTCCATTTTCCCATCCCTACCTCAATATGGATTGTATTTCCCAAATAATAGGCAATAAGCAGCTGATTAGGAAGGAGATATCTTCAGGAGCGACTCTTGCAGGGCCTGGGCCACAACGACTTTGGTAGTGAAATCCATGGGTATTTTGCTTCGTTCCAGGTCATTTACTAGGGAATCCTCTTCTCAGCCCTTTAGAAAAAATAGTGACCTAACCAATTGAACAAATGGGGGATTGGAATGGTGATCGGGAATAAGGGAATCCCTCTGACTTACACTAACTTCTTCTGTTGTTACAAAGGGTGAAATGACATTTTCCCCTATCCCTGCCCTGTTCCTGCTCTTTGTTATAGTTCAATATATTTTAAGTGAGGAAAATGATAATAAAAATATCTGCTCTCCAGCACAACCTGAAGCAACATCAGAGCAACTGGGAATGAAACAATTGGTTTCCAAAGGGGGAACTCGATGACTAACACTTGGTTTGAAATGGGGGAACAGTATAACCGTGATGCTCAGGGTTTGTTTAGACTAGGAAAAGTGATGGAGTTTAGGTCAGGACAAGGGGAAAGCTAATGCCAACCACTGCACCTGGGCTGCATCTGCACTACAACTATAATTGTCTTTTTACACCAAGATCACTAACTTGAGCAGCCAATGCCATGTACAGCCCTAGTGGATGGAAGGCACAGGTAGTTTTTGCCTCAGTGTAGCTTGTTGGGATCAAACCTCTCTCTCACCTGGAGCTGATGAACATTCCTGGCTGGAGGGACACACACTCCTATGACTCAAAAGGAAAGGAGTTGATAGAAAAGATCACAGGACTGACCCCAAAGAAAGGTAAGCTGCAAAATGCAGAAGCAGGGAACTCATGTGTGGGAGCTGAGAGACCACAGTGAAGATGGAGCAAAGACCACAATGCAGGAATGAGCAAATGCGATAAAAACAACAAAAAAACTCCCCCTCAACCTTTGGCCAGCCCTAATCAAGGCATTTATTACAGTTCTCTCCCATGTGGATTTTCTGATGTTTAATAAGGTTTGTGCTCTGACTGAAGCTTTTCCTACACTCAGATCATGTGTAGGGTCTCTCTCCACAGTGGATTCTCTGAGGTGTGATCAGGGTAGAGTTCTGAGTGAAGCTTTTCCCGCACGCAGAGCACGGGTAGGGCGTCTCTCCTGTGTGGATTCTCTGATATCTGATAAGGTGTGAGCTCTGATTGAAGCTTTTTCCACACTCAAAGCATGTGTAGGGCTTCTCCCCTGTGTGGATTCTCTAATGTGAAATGAGGGTTGAACTATGAGAGAAGCATTTCCCACACTCAGAGCAGCCATAAGGTTTCTCTCCTGTGTGGATTCTACGATGTGTGATAAGGTGTGAGCTCCAATTGAAGTGTTTCCCACACTCATGGCATGTGTAATGTGTGTCTTCCAAGTTGATTCTCTCACTTGTAATAAGGTCTGTGTGGCTACTGAAGTTTTCCTCTGGCCTCTGCTGAGTCTCACAGGCTTTTGCTTTTGCTTTTTCTGGGAGTGTACAACTCCAGGAAACATTCCCTTTCGATCTTCCTGATAATGTCCCATGTGGTTCTATTGGCTCAGCATCTTCCTGCTGGGGTTTCTCCTCCTTGTTATCACTCACCATCCCGTCACCTGATGGGAGACAGAGAGAATGAGACATAGGTCACTCTCTGTGCCTGAGAGAAAGGAAATCTCAGAGATAGGAATGGAAAAAGGGATGAACCAACCAAAATATATGTTGGAGATTTTCCCCAAACCTCTCCCCAGAGGAGAATGGAAGGGATCAGTTTTGGTCTGCATCTCACCAGAACTCTCAGGGGAAAGAGAGATTGGGGAGGGACCTGCTGCCAGTTGTCAGTCAGGATAGGTGGGATGCTGTAAGTGACATCTATCTAATGATGCCACATCTGCAGGGAACAATCCTGAACTTGGAGAGCTCACAAGGTCTTTGTAGGGCATCCCAAATGTTTCCTGGACAGTTTTTGAGTTGGTTTAACCAATTCCCCACCTGTGCAGGCAGCTCTCAGGGGCACTTCTTTCTCAGAGCCCTGGAGACCTGGGACCCTGTAGCCCTGAGGATTAATCTGTTGGTCTGTATAAAATGTCTTTTTGATAAAAGTGTGTAGGCTGCATAGATTAATAGAATTTTCAATAAGCTGTAATGCAAGATACCTAGAAGCTTCTAGGCCAGACATCCTGGCCTATTTCCTCTGTGATGCTGAAAGCAACCTTTAAGACCCTTACTCAGAAAAGTAATAATAGGAGACAAACCTACGCAAATTGTCTAGGGACTTTTTGAATATCTGCTAACCTTTCACCTAGTTAGGTGCAAAAGGAGAGTATTTCTGCCCACAAAATCTAACAAGTACACCACAAGATACGTAGATAGTTGTCATTTAATACGTACACAAAGGTCATCCTATGAAAACGGGTACCCTCACCTTTCCATGGGGGAAAGACAAATTTGGGCATAGGAGGAAGGATTGCTCCCTATAAAAAGGGTGGTAATCCTCCATTAGGGCAGACGATACATCCAGCTATTTCCCATCATCTCACCCCGTCTCCCCTTTTGAAGGCTGTCAACTACTGATGGTATTTCTTTTCACAGCTGTAAGTATAAAGTTCTAAGTTCTGCTTTGCCTTTTAAAGCATCTAATTTTATAGATTTATACTCAGTCTTTTTATTATTTCCTTTTTAAAATAACACCTACGTTCAGAGTGAATTAGAACTGTGTAATATCATATCATATCTCTTAAAGAACTGTGATATTTTGTAACTTTGTAATCTCATACTGCTTTTAACATTTTACATTTACTTCTTGTTTCATTGACTTTAAATAAAAGGTCTTGTTTGACTGATTCTGTCTCAGTATAGTTTTTCTGCCACATACCCCAATCTCCTTGTATAAATTCTGTGAAGCCTGATTCAAGACGAACTTTATCTTCTGATCACACATATTGGCGAGCCATATCCATATTATTAATCTTTATCAATTATTATTAACATTCTTAATTAATTAGAAAATTAATTATTAAATACAACTAAATTAAGTGGATAAATTCCACTGTCCCTACTAACCCTCCCCAAATCAGGGTACAGGCTGGCGAGCCAGCAGGAGGAGATTTAAGGAGTGTGTGACAGGAATTTCAGATATCCAGGTATTCCTGGACCCTTTGAAACGCAAGTAAATAGTTAACTTCAGTAAACTCTGAAACTCTTAAACCAGAGTCAACTTCCTATGATTATTGTTGCTGGCAGTACGCCCAGTATTTCCGTTTTGTATTGTGGTTAAGCATCTTAAGGTCTTTACTTTCACTTTTGCCTAAAGGTTTTAACTGTATTGATAACTGAATATAGTAATATTGTTTTAAAGTGATAAGCGCGCACAGAAAGGGGTTTTTATATGTTGAAGAAGTTAATGAATGGTACCGAATAAAATATTTGCAGTAGCACGGAATTCAGTGACCCACACTAGTGGTGGCGGGGAGTTAATAAAGCAAGGTATTCATAGCCGCCAGAAAGGCGCAATCAGTCAGAACTTGAATAGTTCAAAGATACCTTATCTTAGTCCCATTAACTCTTCCGGACTGCACCTCTGATCCGTCTGCCTCAGTATTCCCCAATATTTGGCAGGTCCCGACAGAGGAAAGACCTCTCGATCTGCTATAAGCCATTGAGAGAAGAGGGAACGTATCCCCACTCCCTCTATTTACTTGGGACTTTTATGATATAGTGTTTAAACCGGTTAAGGGGTATTATTCCTGTTGTTTTCTGTAAAAGGGACGCCTTTTTGGATCAGAATTAAATCAACAGAGGATTGATTCTAGTGAATATACTAGACTATACTAGATTCTAGTGAATATACTAGAAGAAGAAAGAGATGAATTCTCTATTTCGTATTAAGAGTGTTAAAAGTGAAGATAGAACAGGAGTGGAGTGTGTTGGAGTTTCTAGCAGTTTAGCTTTGGAAAACTTTGCTAGGAGATATATTCAGGAACATGGTGAAGGTTTGGAGCAGCTGAGAAATAGTGGAATGATTTCTGAGCAGAGAAACCCGTGGGGTTTTGTGAGTAATGTATTTGAGGAAGAAACAGAGCAGAAAAAGAAAAGAGCAAAAGTGGTGAAGGGAATAGCTGTTGAATGCTTGCTTGTAGCTTGTAGTTCATTGGGAAAAAAATTGGATAAAAGATGGAGTTACTCAGGGAAGTTCAGCAGATGCTGGTAACCTACAAAGTAGACCGTGGTCGGTTGTTGGAAAAGATTAAAGAACTAGAAAAGGGAGAAAATATAGCAGAAGAGGTTGAAGAATTGATTCCCATCCCTATTGGTATGGTGGAACCGACAGAGGTAGAAAATCCTATTGGACCAGTGACTAGAAGTAAAACAAGTGAATTAGCTCAAGCAAACACAGTACCTTCAGAAGCAAAGTTGCAGATTGAATCTGTGGAGTCAGAGGAGGAAATTGGCAGTGCATAAGTAACTGACAGTCTGCCGATAAGAGACGGAAGTTCTGAAATGACAGTTCAGGAGGCAGAGACAAGTGTCACAGTCAGTGAAGCAGTTAGTGACACAAACAGAGAAGCAGGGAAAGAGGAAAAGATCTCTACTTCTGTAGAGACAGCTTCTGTAAGTGAAGAAGCAGTGCCTTTAAAATCGGTCATTGTTCTAGGATTAGAAGAGGCCGTATCACAGGTAACACTTGTAGCTAATGCATGTGATGTAGTGATCTCTAAGTTACAAAGAGAGCTACAACAACAAGCAGGGAGTAGAATTCCTGCTCCTCCACCCAATTTTACATTAGCACCATATAGAGTAGAAGATCCAGTCCCTTTGGGTGGACATTTATTGGCATTCGGGCAATCAACATTGCCTAGACCCCAGGAATTTTGTGGGGCCTCTACACCCCCGTGGTATATGCTGGTATCACCTAGTGTATCGGTAGAACGCCCTACCACACCAGATTTCAGTGGACTAAGGGATGTCCTGCGTCAGTGTGGAGACACTTTGAATGTAAGCCATAGACATTTCATGGAAAATTATCCTAGATACCCAGGATTCTCTCCAGTGGAAAGTTTTGATGGTTCAGATGAGGAAAATGTGAATCCAGGTAGAAGGAGGCAAGGAATAGAAATTGTGGATTTAAGCTCAAATGAAAGCTCAGATTCAGATCCAGAAGAAGGAATTGCAGGTTCCAATTCTGATTGTCCTGTAGCAGTTGTTACAGATATTAAAACCTTAGACCTAGTAGCTAAGCAAGTAGGAATGATGGAGGATTCTTCAGTTGCTATGCATGCACAACGTGTGCAGGAGACAGCAAAAGTGTTTGGCTTACCAAGGGAAGATTGGGTTAAAATCTTACAACTCACAGTGAATCGAGCATTGTGGAGTACTTTGCCACTTAAGTTTAGGGTAGGAGAGAAAACTTTTGAAGAAACAGTAGCCCTATTGGAACATAATCAGCACCCAGGGCAAGCTGGAGTAGCAATTCTGTCTAACTTAAAGCAGAAACCTAATGAAACTCCACATCAGTTTCATTTGCGGTTAAGTGCAGCTTGGCGGAGTCATATCAAAGAAGAAACAGATGAACTGCCATACATCAGTTTGCTAGTTAATAATTCTATTCCTCAGTTAAGAGAAATGGTTAATATGCATATCACTGATGATATTTCTTTAAAAGAACATTAGCCTTATTGGCTAAAGCATATGCACAGGAGGCTCTAAATTAGGTCAGCGTGGAGCCCGGTTGCAGTACTTCAGGAACCGCAAACTAATCCTACGGTGAGGATTGAGGGACCTCGACCTCAGCCAGGATTGGGACGAGGAGTTCCTAAATTCCCTAAGTATCAACGTTGGCAAAATGACCCTAACCCACGTAATAACCCTGGACCTTCGAGTGGCCAGGCCCCTCGACAGGGTTATGCGTTTGGATCCTATGCAGGAGCCCGGGATCGTGTTCCTTTCTTTTCAGATGCTGCACAGAACAGTTCACGTCTGCAGAGACCTAAATCACCACCTTTGCACAAAACTGAGGACTCAGTTGTGAAAATGTTTAGAACAGTGTAACAGACACTTGAAGCTCAACGACGGGCTATCCAAGAACTTCATGCCCGTGTGAATGAGCTGATGATGATGGAAGGCCAAGGCTCAGCAACCTTGAACCGTCCAGTGGCCTCCGTTGATCCATCCCCTTTTCCCCAGTGGACAGCCACTCCTCCAGAATTGGCTGCCTCTGAGGAGATAGAGGAGGAACCCCTAGATTATCTGACAGCATATGCTGCATGACTACAAACAACCCCGAGTGTAGTCATAACCCCTTTAGGCAGAGATACAAGTGGAAGACCCACAATATCTGCAGTGATAGAGGGACTAGACAGGAATCTCATTATAGATACTGGAGCAGCAATCAGTATTCTCCATGTCGAGGATCCTAGATCCTCTCCTCTATCATCAGGATGTACCAAGACACTTGCAACTTTTGCAAGTAATCGGGTTACTACCACACTTTCTTTAAGAGGAAATGCCTCTATCCACTTTGAGAAAGGATCGATAGTCACCAATAAATATTGGTTACCTCTTTGGGTCCTTGGCAAAGGACCTACAAAGTCAATCTGCAAAGCCATCCACGGACCTTCATACACCTGGGATCTTAGTGGCGCATTTCTTTTGGATGGAGTAGGATTAGCTTGGGCACATGCCAGACAATTTTCACAATATTGTTGCACATCCATCCTAAGAAGTGGCCACCACCCTACAGATGCAAGACGTTGGACAGTTTTGTCCACTCCCTGATGTCCTCCTGTAGGAGTGTCATGGACCATGTACATCATTTCCCTCCGTAGGTGAGCTGGAACTACCCACACAGGGAAAGGACCTCCTGTATACATGAGAACTCCATCTACGACTTGTAACTGCTGTTCATGTCGTTTGTACAAAGGGTCTATTGTTAGTGATCCTCTTTGTCTATTTTGGAAAGCTCTAAAATTACTTTTATTATGTCCTTATCCAATTTTTGCATGTCTTTTAGATCTGGTATATTGGGTTGTACCAATTTAGTTGCAGCTATAGGACATTTAGGATTAGGGGTA
This sequence comes from Mauremys reevesii, assembly GCF_016161935.1. Lineage (NCBI taxonomy): Eukaryota > Metazoa > Chordata > Testudines > Geoemydidae > Mauremys > Mauremys reevesii. The sequence continues at coordinate 33,141,077 of NC_052640.1, read as the reverse complement.
ATAACAGAATACTCCTGATCCTTACCTTCCCAAAATTCTCCTGATCGGGCTCCTTCACGGGCCAATTTATCAGCTTTCTCATTTTCCATAGCATAAGGATCTAATTTCCAGTGAGCTTTTACTTTTTTAATTTGGATTGGCCGCTCTGAAACAGTAACTATTACTGTTAACCAATGGATATATCTCATCAGTGATGCATACCTAATAGGTGTGCCATCAGAAGATGTAAAACCATTTGTTTCCCAATATGGTAGGAACTCTGTGAGAAGAATTTACAATCTAAATAGAAAAGACAAACACAGAATGGGGGAAGGGGTAGAATCCTCTGTTAGAATAGAGATATTCAGGCCTGCCTGTAAAGCCTATACATTAAGATCTTACAAGTGTTTGTTATCACTTAACTAGTTACAGGAGTATGAAAACAAAGAATGAAAATCTCAGTCTGCCTGTGTATGGGTCTTCTCTCACTAGGATAGTCTGAGGCCTTTTTCTTAGGCTAAGGACTTTGGCTAAGCAGCAGGGGCAGCCATTAGCTGGGAAGCGAAGGGTCACATCCTCTCATCCCAAACCAGTCACACTGAAATAAGGTGCTATTAGGCTGTTAGGAAGACGATCCTGTCTGTATGATGCCCATCACCACCAGATAAAGAAACAGATCTTAAGATGGATAAAAGAAACTTAGTTTGACAGCATCCTGTCTGGCAAGAAATCACTTATCAATGGCTCTGACTGCGAAACTCTCATTTCTGTATTGTTCTATCTTTATGGCCCTCACTTTTCTGTTGTTTATCTGTCTGGTTCTCTAATTGTTTCTCTCTTCTGTACAATCAGTCGTGCTAGGTGTAGCTGAGAATATGACTATATAAACTGGGGTCAAACAGGAGGGGGAAGGGAAATTGGAATCATGTTTATTAAGTGGGGGAACAGGAACAGGACACAGGCAAGGCTGGGAAGGAGGACGGGGGTAAATGCTCTGCAGCATCAGAGCTGGGAAGGGAACACTGGGGAACAGACTGTATGGGTGTATAGAGATAAGCCCGAGTGGTGTGAAGGGCTTTGGAATATGTAATCTTATAGGTGTAACAATTGTACGGGCTACACAACCACCCAGTGACATCATCAACAAAGTGCCCATTTGTGTCTGGGTAGCGGCCCTGCTATGGGAGGGAGTGTGACGTTATTGGTATAAACTGGGACCATATAGAACATGGTTTGCAACCAAGGTCCTGTAGTGGCACCAAATCTTAGGTAAAGGGGGTCATATAAGGTGTCTAAGACCAGGTTATGGGTTGCTGGTTATGATTATGCAGTCTGTGTGCATGTGTCATTTTTAGTTGAAGTTATGTATATTGGCTCTATACTGTCTGTATTTTAAGTTGGTGCTGTGCTTCTGGGAAACATCCCAGACAAGTTGGTGTTAGCTCTGCCCAGCTTGCTTGATGGCCCATTAAGGACCATCAGCTACACAATTGACCCATGGAGAGAAGGCAGACACGCCTTGTGACTCAGCAAAGTATGCAGGCACTGGCCCATGTGACTCCAGACTCCATTTTGCTGTAATTTTCCACAGTAAGGACAAAGAGGTTCTTACACCTGGAAAAGCCTATCTAAGGCTGATGCCTCATCTCCATCTGGTCTACAATCCTGCTTCTTACCTCTGGAGGGACTTTGCTACAAACTGAAGCTCTGCACAAAGGACTAATGACCCATCCTAGCGGGGGATGTACTCCAGAGACTTGATTTGAACCTGCAGTTTATGCCATCACTGCTACAAGCCTGAACTAAGAACTTTGCCATTACTGAATGTAATTGATTCCATTTAACCAATTCTAGCTCTCATCTCTACCTGTTTTCCTTTATGAATAAACCTTTAGATTTTAGATTCTAAAGGATTGGCAACAGTGTGATTTGTGGGTAAGATCTGATGTGTATATTGACCTGGGTCTGGGGCTTGGTCCTTTGGGATCGAGAGAACCGTTTTCTTTTATTGGGGTGTTGGTTTTCATAACCATTCATCCCCAGGACGAGTGGCACTGGTGGTGATACTGGGAGACTGGAGTGTCTAAGGGAATTGCTTGTGTGACTTGTGGTTAGCCAGTGGGGTGAAACCAAAGTCCTCTTTGTCTGGCTGGTTTGGTTTGCCTTAGAGGTGGAAAAACCCCAGCCTAGGGCTGTGACTGCCCTGTTTGAGCAATTGGTCCTGATTTGACACTCTCAGTTGGGTCCCGCCAGAACCGCATCGTCACAGGGAGGAATGCAGCAAGGACTCAGGATCAGTGGCCAGGGTCACTGAGCATAGACATGAGGAGGTTATATGGGGAGAGGGGTTATGAGTGGGAGAGGGAGGTCAAATGTTAAAATAATGATATTTGGGGGGAAAAATGTAAAAAGAAGTGAAACTGAACAGAAATAAAACTGGAGTGTAGGCTCTAAAGCAACAAGGCTTCAGTAGGGATTGAGGGTTAAAGGTCTGGGATCCCCCACACCTCTAGATTTCCAAACCTCTCCTCCCTCCCAATGACCCACCCAGCCCACTTCCCGGGTGCCCTTCCTCCACACTCCCCTCCCCTTCTTCCCATTACTCTCAGCCGGCACCACTTCCCGGCACCTTGGGAGCTTCTTGTATTTTCTCCTCATCTCTCACTACCTCCTACCTCCCTGCTGCTTCTTAGCTCTAACCCTGCACACACCCTCCCCATGTCCTGGCACCCCAGAATTATCTACTCCCCCCCTTCTCCGCCCCTCCCACGGCTCTCTTATCCCTTCACCCATGGGATCCTAAAAGAGCTCATCTCACTGTCACACAAACCATGCATGAGTCATACACATATTTACTCAATTTAGAATTCTACAGGAGGCATATTTTCCTCTTAAAATGAGGAAAAGGCATGAAAGCTACAGTGATTAATATAGCCAATAAGGATATATTAAATCCAATTTTAAAATGACTGACGGCACCAAAAAGGCACATGTCCAAAAATGATACTAGCGTGTGGGAGAAAAGGCAAAAAAAGGGGGGCAAGGAAACCTGCAAAACTTGTATGATGAATAAAGGTATACAGTTATTACTACCCAGGTTCATTAGAGACCCCACAGCTTCTAATAACCCAGGCGACAGGACTCCTTACCCAGCAAGACCACCATCTCATAGTTCTCCTGCATGACATCCCTGTAGAGGGCTCTCTGAGTGGGGTCCAGCAGAACCCACTCTTCCCTGGTGAAATACACAGCCACCTCCTCGAAGGTCACCGGCCCCTGAAAGAGCAAGAGTCCAACACTCAGTACCTGCTGCCCCACTCACAACCCCACTATTCACGGAACAGCAGCACCAGGTAAATGGGAGCTCCAGGAGGCACATGTTAACAGAGTCCCACCCCACATTGCTTAGAGCAGCCAGGAGGCATCAGAGGGTGGAAAGAGAGAACCTTTGTGTCTCCCAGCTGACAGACAGAGGCAGAGTCATCACATTTATCACATAGCTACTAGCCAGGGCGTGATATAGGAGATGGGGCTGTCTCTGGACCCTGCTGGTGGCTCCCTGGTAAGAATCTCCAAATAAAATATATGGAAGAAAGGGGAAGTCAACAGTAAAGAATATAAGTTAGAAAGTCAGAATTGTAGAAAATTGGTAAGGGAAGCTATCAGGAATCAATGACCACTTAATGAAAATAAGAAGGAAGTTTTAAAAAAGTATATTAAGTACAAAATTAATCCCTAACAATGGTAGTGGTAAATTACTAGATGGAAATGGCAGAATTATCAAAAATAATACAGAAGAGGTAAAAGTGTTCAATAAATATTTCACTCCTGGAGTTGGAGAAAAACAGATGATGTAATCATATAAGACGTTGACAACGACAGTCTTTCCATCCCAACAATAACTCACGAGGATGTTAAACAGCAGCTATTACAGTTAGACATGTTTAAATAAGCAGGTCCAGATAACTTGTATTAAGTGTTTTGAAAGACCTGGTGGAGGACTGTTAATGTTGATTTTAATTAGGACTTGGACCAATGGGGAAATTCCAGAAGACTGGAAAAAAGCTAATGCTGTGCCAATATTTAAAAAGTGTAAAAGAGATGACCCAGCTAATTACAAGAGTGTTAGTCCGATACTGGGCAAGATAATAGAGCAGCGAATATGGATTTAATAAATAAAGAGGTAAAGGAGGGTAATACAATTAGTACCAATTAACAAAGGTTCAGAGACAACAGATCCAATCAATCTAACTGGATATCCTTATTGGGTGAGATCAAAAGTTTGGTTGCAGCTAATAGTATTGATGAGCTGAGAGGTGAAAACATTACCTAGACTTCTGTAAGGCATATGACTTGGTTCAGCACAATATTTTGACTAGAAAACTAGAAAGATACAAAATAAACACAGCATACATTAAACAGATTAAAAACTATGATTGTAAATGGGGAACCATGCTTGAGTAGATTTCTTTCTAGGGGGTTCCCACAAGGATTGGTTCTTGGCCCTGCGCTATTTAACATTCTTATCAATGACCTGGAAGAGAATATAAAATCATCATTGATAAAGTTTGCAGTTGCCACAAAGATTGGGGTTCGTGGTAACTAATGAAGTGTCAGAAGATTCAGGCTCCAGCACTGGGAGTCCGGGAAGTTTTCCCAGCCCTGGCTGGAGGGTTATTTCCTGTTCCACAAAGAGTGGAAGTTCCATTCCCAACTCCTGTGCCTTGAAATTAGGCCCTGACACTACACCGCACATTCAGCATAGTGGTATGATTATAAAATGATTAGAACATAATTATGTTGCATTTTGTGCAAGATGCGTCATGTTCAGTGTCATTGGAAAAGTTATGATTTGCTGAATATGACTGTCCTATTTGTGTGCATGTATCATGTTCGTAACTGAAGTTATGGATATTGACTCTGTATCTGTATTTCAAATGTGTTTACTCTGGGTAACACTCACAACAAGCCTTTCAGGTACAACAAAGAAGCCAGACAGTGTTCATGGCTCATCAAGAAAGACAATGGACCGTGGAAGAGCTTAGCCCTCTTGTGAATTTTTCAGCTAGCCTATGAGCCATGGCTACTATGACTCAGCAGGGCATGCTAGGGCATGTGAGCAGACCACATGACAACGAACTCCATTTTGGTACCTGTATTTTTCCACAAACTGGACTGGGAAACAAGTTTGGAACAAATGGTTCCCGCAATATGGAAAAGCTACATAAGGTGGAGTGTGACATCATTTCTTGGCCTCATTCCCCACACAAGAGAACTCCTGGAAACACCTGAGGAAGAAAGACTGAACTGGGGGAACTGCTGGTCCCAGGGTAAAGGGATTTTTAGCTTGTGTATGGAAACTTGGTGGACTGCTTGTATCATCAGTCAGGGTGAGAAACTGCTAATTCAAATTCTATCCAGATAGTATGTTAAGCTTAGTTTGAGTTTTTGGTTATTTGTTAAGTAATCTGCTTTGATCTGTTTGCTACCACTTATGGCTGGGAAATTGGCTTTTGTCTTCTATCTGTCTTTGAGTGGCTTAGGTAAAGCACTCAGGTAGCTTAGTTGGATGTGTGGTGCCACCTGCTGTCCTGTTGGGTAATAACAGGGCCTGGAGAGGCTGGCAGTGTGAGAAGGGCCAACCCAGTTTGAGGGTTAGAGGGACAGTGTTTCCCAGAAGCCCCCCAGACTGCACCCCCGGGGTGACAGCCCATCACACCCTAGAGTACACAAGTCTCAGCAGGTTTGTCACATCCTTTCCCCTCCCATTCCACACCCTAGACAGTTCCTGCCTCCCACTACCTCTAGCAGCTCCCACCCTCCTATTCATTTACTTCTCCTCTCCCTCCAAGCAGAACCCACCACCAGCTCCCTGATAATCCCTTACCTGAGCCAGGTCCATTGCAGCCGTTTCCTTCCAGCTGGGAGGAGGGGATGATTTAGGGTGAAAGGTGGACATTATTCTGTAGCCTGCCAGGGCAAGAAGGGCAATGTGAGAGAATTCAGACAGGGTTTCTGTCCTTTCCACATGTCAATTCCCCCCAGCATTTTTCCCTGGTAATGTACATTCTAGGTTCTGCCACACTGTGTAGCACAAAATGACCTTATTCCAGTACAGGCTTAGCCCCCTCCCACCAGGGTGTTACCCTCCTAGACATAGTGAAACCCTCCCAGTAGCAGAGTCTCTCTGTTACACGTATACAGTTTGTAGATGATACCAAGCTGGGAGGGGCTGCAAGTGCTTTGGAGGCTAGAATTACAATTCAAAATGATCTGGACAAACTGGAGAATATAGGATGAAATTCAATGAGGACAAATCCAAAGTACTCCACTTAGGAAGGAACAATCAGTTGCACACGTACAAGACAGGAAATGACTGCCTAGGAAGGAGCACAGCAGAAACGGATCTGGGAGTCACAGTGGATCACAAGCTAAATATGAGTCAACAGTGTTACACTGTTGCAAAAACTCCAAGTATAATCCTGAGATGTATTAGCAGGAGTATTGTAAGCAAGACATGAGAAGTAATTCTTCCGCTCTACTCTGCACTGATTAGGCCTCAACTGGAGTAATGTGTCCAGTTCTGGGTGCCACATTTCAGGAAAGATGTGGAAAAATTGGAGAAAGTCCAGAGAAGAGCAATAAAAATGATTAAAGGTCTAGAAAACATCACCTATGAGGGAAGACTGAAAAAATTGTGTTTGTTTAGTCAGGAGAAGATATGATCAGCTTTCAAGTACATAAAAGTTCATTTCAAGGAGGAAGGAGAAACATTGTTCTTAACCTCTGAGGACAGGACAAGAAGCAATGGGCTTAAATTGCAGCAAGGAAGGTTTAGGTTGGACATTAGGAAAAACTCCCTGTCAGGGTGGTTAAGCACTGGAATAAATTGCCTAGGGAGGTTGTGGAATCTCCATCATTGGGGATTTTTAAGAGCAGGCTGGACAAATACCTCTCAGGGATGGTCTAGATCAGGGGTGGCCAACATGTGGCTCTTTAGAATTTAATACGCGGCTCCTTGTACAGGCACCAACTCCGGGGCTGGTGCTACAGGCACCAATTTTCCAATGTGCTGGGTGTGCTCACTACTCAGCTACAGGCCCTGCCCCCACTCCACGCCTTCCCTGAACCTGCAGTGCCCACGCTCCATCCCCCCCGTCCCCGCCCCCGAGAGTCTTGCATAGCATGAACAGCTGATCGGGAGTGCGAGGAGGGGGGGTGCTGATTAGTGTGGCTTCCCATGGGTGGGAGGCACTGGGAGCAGGGGGTGGGAGCTGATGATTCTTTAGCAATGTATATTGGTTAATTCTGGCTCTTTCTCAGGCTCAGTTTGGCCACTCCTGGTCTAGATAATACTTCATCCTGCCTTGAGTGCAGGGGACTGGACTAGCTACCTCTCAAGGTCCCTTCCAGTTCTGTGATTCTATGAACCAAAGGCCAGAGATGAGCAGAATCAAAGAAGTCACTCTGGGGAGTCTCCCTGTCATTGTCCCCAAGGCAGCTCTCTCAGATTAACTAAGTTATTTGATGCTCCAGCCTTTACACAGTCTCTCCTGGGAGTGCCCCTTTCATGGGCTGGGCCTAGTTTTAGCTTTTGGGAAGCGTGACCCTGGGGGCTCTGAGATTGGGCCTTCTTGCCTCAGCACACCTTGTTTCTTTCTGTGGCTCCCCAGTGAGTCGAAATGAGTAGATACTCCTCATACAGACTGTGAACATAAGAATGTGTTTTGTGTTTAGACTTTATTGAATGCTTGTAAGTTGCTGCCTGAGTTAACATCTGACTAGTTGCATTGTGAGCCTCTGTGGCTCTGTAAATCACCAGACAGGAGAGAGACTTTACCTACGTGAAGTGCTGATTGGCAACAGAATGCCTGGCAGGAAAGGTCCATCAACACCAGAGAGACTATTATGGGATGTTAACAAAGACACTTCCCATTTGCTGAGTTTCCTGCTCAGAGCACATGGTACGAAGGGGATGAAAAATTTGGGGTTTGTGCCCTGCTTCTCACCAGTCTGCCTGAGGCTGGTGCTAGTGCTCTCGAGTCACTGAAGACAGTGTTACAGAGAGAGGAGCTGTGACTTCCCCAAGGTCACCAAACAGGTCCATGACAGAGCCAGGAACAGATCCTGTTAACTCCCGAGCCCCGTCACTCGCAGCTTGGAAAGGTCCCCAGTGCACACTGTAGGAAGAGCTGTGCAGAGATTGCAAATGAGCTGCTCTGCCAAGACAGCCTGCACATCCATGGACAAACCACCTCGCTGGGGGTGTGTCCCCTGGGTCAGGAGAAGTCAGTGTCCAGTCCTGTGGGGCTGTGCTCCTGGCTCATACCTCCAGCACTCACTGCTGCCCCTCCGTTACCAGCTGCACTGTTCAGTCAGCCTCAGGCCTCAGGGTGGTCACAGCCCCTCTCCCCACCCCAAACCTTCAAACTGGGACATGTTGCACCAGTGCCAGAGTGCACTAGTGTAAATTCTGTCTACACTAAGGGTTTGCACCAGTGCCTAAAACAGCAGTGTGGCAGAGACCTTCAGAAACAGCAGTACGGTGGCACTAGAACCTATTTCTAGCTCGGTCACAGACAGCCTGGGTGACCTTGGACACGTCAATGTTTCTCCTCCCAACTTTAGTCTCTTTATCCAACTGCCCACTCACTGGGGTCTCCTCTCTCTCCAGAGCTGCTCACCACTAAAATCTGTGTGGGTGTCCCCAGAGCTAAGGCAGTTCAGCTCTGGAACAGTCTTACAAGGGGGCTGGGGAGTCTCTTTCCCTGGAAGTTTTTAAGAACAAATAGGACAAAGCTCTGTCAGAGATAATCTACATATACTTGGTCCTGCCTCAGCAGAGAAAGCTGGACTTGATGACATCTTGAGGTCCTATCTAGCCCTACATTTCTAGGATGCTATGCAATATATACATATAAAAACACAACATACAGAATAAAACTCACCACAACATAATGTCAGGCAAATTCAGGGGGAAAAAAAACACAACCTACACTCCACAGCATAAAATGACAATACAAAGGAAAAGAAAGCAACACGATGCGATCTATGACATCCTAGGACAAAAGTACACAATGGAAAACAAGCTGAGGCAAAACAATTCACCATAAAACTGCTACACAACATGGTGCGATCACAGTTCCAAATGGCACCATGCAAAACAGCTCAGCGTAGAACATGACGCAGCACAAAAGAGAATTATTTCAATGTAGGCCTGGAAGGGATCTTGAGAAGTCATCTACTCCAGCCCGCTGTGTTGAGGCAGGACCAAGTATCCCTAGACATTCGCAGACTGGCGTATCTCTAACCTGGTCTTAAAAACCTCCAATGAAGGAAATTCCACAGCCTCCCTTGGAAGCCAATACAAGGCAAACACAGACCAAAACAATGCTGTACACACACACGCTGGGCTTGCGGTTAAGGGGGGAGGCAAGAATTGAAACAATCTGGGTTCAATTCCCAGTTTGGCCGCAAATTCTCCACGCAAACTTGTTACACACCGGTGGCTGGCCCGTACCACTGACTTGGGCCCACACGGCTCAGGCTGTGGGGCTGTTTAATTGTCATGTAGAAGTTCCGGCTTGGGCTTCAGCCCAAGGTCTGGCACACTCCCACCTCGCAGGGTCCTAAGGTGAAAAGAGACAAATTCATATTACAATTAAGGCACAAATATTCAACAGCGAGGATGATTCACCACAGGAACAAGCTACCAAGGAAAGTGGTGGATTCTCCGTCTCGTGACATCATTTCATGAAGACTAGATGCCTTTCTGGAATGTGTTTACCCCAAAAGTAGCTAGTGTGTCATACAGGAGGCCTGTGATATGCAGGGGTCAGATTACATGCTCTAATGGTCTCTTCTGGCAATAAAGTCGACTAATTTCTTTAAAACTGCATTGGGAGTTTACATTGGGAGCATTGTCTTTGAGGACTGGGGGAATATTGGGGTTCACGTACCTGAGCGCCAGGAGGAACCTCTTTCGAGTTTTCTCCTTCCCTTTTAGTGATTTTACTTGAAAACAGCCGACCCTGTTTAGAAGGTAAGAGCCTCCTCGAGGTTTGAAACTGTTCAGTCTGATCCATCTGGTGACAGTTGAATTCATGGAAAACATGATCTTAAGGAGGCAGAATTTTATTCCAAACCTGGGATCTTGTCCCTTAGAATCACTGAGGACATTAGGGTTTGTCCTTTTTGTTTCACCTTTTCCTCCATCCATCCCTCCTTTCTCTTCCTCTTTTGCTTCTTTTCTCCTTTCTCCTGTTCCCCTCCTAACACCAGGAGAGGGTGTGTGTGTGTGTGTGTGTGTTGCGGGGGAGTGCTCGGCAGCTCTCACTGTGGGAGGTCCACCCCAAACTGTGGAGCTGCAGTAGTGCTGGGGCAGTGATCCCTGCCAGTGACCTGGGCCATCCTTTGAGCTCTCTGGTGAGACCCCTCAGCCTCCCATCCTCAGTCTCTACCCTGATTGTCTGAGCAGGGGGTTAATGACAAGGAGGAGACTCAAGGCCTTTTTGTTCTCTTTTAAGACCAAGTAAATAAGTCATAACCACTTATATGTTTCATGGATTTTGCTGCTTCTCTGCATTAATGAGGCAAGTATGAAGCCTCATTCAAAGACCAGGGATTACTATATTACTGCACAGTCAATCAATGCAGTCAATCAATGGAGTTGTAGATAAATCTCTGCATTATGCATTTTTGTATAACTTGTATATGACTTTGTATTGAACCTTGGTAATATGTTATAGCGGGCCCCTAAGGTAGTGTAATTAAGGTAAAAGAAAAGTGTCTTTTTGCTAGAAGTAGAATAAGATCTCCCCCCCACTTGGTAATCAACTGCCCTGTTGCATGAATGAGGTGTGACTGAGGAAGGCGTGGAGGGCAGTACCTCCAGACAGCTGCAATCCTTGGAGAGGGGCTGGCAGCCCAACCAAGGACAATCAAGCTTGGCAAGTGGGCTGACTAGAGAAGAGCAGACATACTGATGGCCTCGGGGATAAGAAGCAAACACCTTCCTGTGGGAACAACCCCCAGCCCAGAGAAAAGCAGCTAGAAGGACCAACAGACACAGTCACAGATTTTGAATCTGGGAGATTTGCCCCTCTCCATCCACCGACTCGCTGCTTGCCTCCTCACCCCCCCACCCCAAGTATAAAGCCTCATTCAAAGACCCAAGGAGTCACTATATTACTGCACAGAGCCCTCCCCCCCCGACGAACTCTGCCCCTCACCTGCCTCAGGCTCTGCAAGGGAGTTTGGGTCGGGCGAGGAGGTCTTGGGTGCAGGCCCTGGGTTGGGGCAGGGGTTTGGGGTGTGGGATGGTTGAGAGGTTGGGCTCTGGAATGGAGTTTGGGTGCTGTGTGCAGGCTCCAGGCTGGGGCACAGGGTGGGGGTGCAGGATGGGTGGAGGCAGGGGCGACTCTAGGCACCAGCAAAGCAAGCAGGTGCTTGGAGCAGCCCATTTGCAGGGGCGGCAGCCAGCAGGGATCCAGCCTGGGAGCTGAGAACCAACAGGGGCACTGGGAGCTGTAGTTCCTTGGTTAGCTCCTGCCTATAGAGCCAGCTCTGGAGCAGAAAAAACGACATTTCTCAGCATTCCCTTGGCCGCTATCAACAGGAAAGGGAGGGGAGGGAGCAGTAGCTGAAACCTCAAGCTGCAGCTTGCTGTCAATGGAGAGCTCACTGCTAGAGCAGGGTGGCACTGTGAATGGGGAACAGAGTGTGCCCAAGTTGTAGAAGGCTTTGCCTAGATATCCCCTTCAGAAGACATCCCCAGACTGGATTAGAGATACTGGTGTGACCTCACCTTGCAGCCCCCAAGGAAGGAATTGGGTGGACTAAATGGACAGTTCCCCTCTTTATCTGAATCCTAGCAAGGGAGATACGTGGATCCCACTAGAATTTAAGAGTAAGGGAGGAGAGGCTCTACTGGACCTGGGCAGCTTTAGATACAGTACCAGGCACGTAGAGGATTTCCACTTCTGAGCCATCGAAGCAGAAATTGACTTTTCCTTTCCAGATTTAGCTAATATTCAGAAAGGGAATCTAGCACCTGCCTTCCAGATTTGAACACACACAAAATTCAGGAGTGCTGAAGCTCAATTTGGGCAGCTGTTACTTCATTTCTCCAAAATCAAATATACTGATTCACTGTAATTTGCTGTAGAAAAAGTAGGATAAACTTGAGCAAGAAATGCTTCCCAGTGGTTTTTAGGACTGGAATTGCTATTTTCAACAGCCATTGCCTTTGTTTGTTTGTTTTATAGTTTTATTTGTTTAAAAGGAAGACAGTGATATTGCATTGGCAAATTGCCCATAGAAACAAAGAATGGAACATAAGAATAATAAAGGCACCTCAACGTTTCCTCATTTCTGTAGGACAGTCTTATAATATGCATCCAGATATCCTTTAATCACACAAGCTGGAAATTGTTGCATGTTACTGCAGTTCTGTAACCATATGGGAACCAATCCTGTCTGTGCTCTGTGCACATCCAAAATTCCTGCTGAATGACCCACTCTGGGAGCAAGTTACCAGTGACCCAGGGCTGGGGTGGAAGGAGGGTGCAAGTGGGCGGGGGGAGCCCAGAGCTGGGGCAGCACGGGGTGCATGTGTGGGGAAGATCCCAAGGCTGGGGTGGCAGAGGGTGCTGGTGTGTGTGGGGGAGAGCCCAGGGCTGGGATGGCATGGGGTGCGGTGTGTGGAGAGAGCCCAGGGCTGGCAGCAGGGGGTACAGGTTGGGGAGGCCCAGAACTGGGGCAGCAGGGGTGTGGGTGGAGGGGCAGAGCCCAGGGCTGGGGCAGCAGGGAGATTCAGGAGGAGCCCAGGGCTGGGGTGGGGGCAGCCAATATTTTTTTTGCTTGGGACAGCAAAAAACCTAGAGTTGGCCCTATCTCCACCCACCGTGAGGTAGGTAGGAGCGGATCATTATTATCCCTACTTGAAAGAGGGAGAAGATAAGGCTGAGAAAGGATAATTGACTTGTCTTAGGTCGCATAATCAGTGGCAGAGTTGGGAATAAGACCCAAGAGCCCTGATCTTCAAACTAAGCATCGGATCTTAAATTTCCTACATTGAATGATCTGAGTAAAGTGCTCTCAGATGAGCTCCAGACCAGCAACAGTGCACAGTAAGTATTCAGCCAGTATTTTAGGAGAACTGGAATGTTAGAGAGAATCATGGACTGCTCAGAGACAATTAGTGCAGAGAAGCAGCAAAATTCATCAAAGATACAACTGCTTATGACTTATTTACTTGGTCTTAAAAAAGAACAACAGGACCTGAGTCTCCTCTCTGGCAATAACCCCCTGCTCAGCCAATCAGGGTAGAAACTGAGGATGGGAGGCTGAGAGTTCTCACCAGAGAGCCCAAAGGATGGCCCAGGTCACTGCCCCGCAACACACCCACACACCCCCCCCCCCCACACACACCCCTCTCCTGGTTTTGGGAGGGGAACAGAAGAAAGGATAAAAGAAGCAAGAAACGAAGAGAAAGGAGGGAGGGAGGGATGGACGAAAAGGTGAAACAAAGGACAAACCCCAATGTCCCCAGTGAATCTAAGGGACAAAATCCCAGGTACACAATAAAATTCTGCCTCCTTAAGCTCGTTTTTTCCATGCCTAGAATTCAACTCTCACCAGATGACTGAGACTGAACAGGTTTCAAACCTCGAGGAGGCTCTTGCCTTCTAAACAGGGACATCTGTTTTCTAGGAAATCAATAAAAGGGAAGGAGAAAACTCGAAAGAGGTTCCTCCTGGCGCTCAGGTACGTGAACCCCAATATTCCCCCAGTCCTCAAAGAGAGACCTGGAGAAGGAGACTTGCTGAAGCAAAGCCACAGGGTCTCTGAGGTTTCCCTGGCCCCTCGCCCCTGTCCTGCCTGGCTGATGTCAGCATCTCTCTGTGAGGTCACCACCTCCCCACCACCTTTGGCCAATAGTCTGAGCCCCTGCAAAAGGCCTTTGTGATGTCACTGCCACACCCCTCCCTTGCTGGGCTAATGTCCTGCCCCTGGCCAGGCACTTTGGAGGTTTGAGCTACTTCCTGTGGATCACCCCACTCAAGGAGTGTTCATTCTAGGAAGCAAGCCGGCTAGACAGTAAAACATCAGACGCTGCTCCCAATGCGCCACTGCGTTTTTCAGAAATTAGTTGACTTGATGGCCAGAAGAGATCATTAGAGCATCTAATCTGACCCCCTGCATATCACAGGCCTCCTGTATGACACAATAGCTTCTTTTGGGGCAAACACATTCCAGAATTCTCCGGTTCTCCATATGAACCCAACAACCAGCGCACACAGGTCCAGAAGTGGGCAATCTCTCCTATGGTCACTAGATGGCGATGCAGCCTGGCACTTTCCCATTCATGCGATGATCCGACCTTTTGGTTAACTAATCTGGCCCTGGTCCCAATTCGATGGGATAAAGGGGGTTCCTCTCTCCTTGTGAGCGATCGTTTGATGCAGGGGATCTTCTGCTGGTGTTATTCCTTGTGGAAAAGTACAAATTGCAAAACTGATGGGAGGGGCCTTCTGAGGTGGTAGGGAGGGGTCATGCTGTTACCTGCAATGTACACAGGCCCCGCAGCAGGGACGCACCTCGGAATGTGCATAGAAACAGGTTAAAAGTGCATCACAACAGTGAAGCCGTTGTCAAGATGCTATTCTGTGCAGAGGACTTTAAGACAGCCCCTGCTCCTGATCTGAGGCCTGAATTGATTTCAATGCGAATTAGGAACTGAAATCCCTTTAAAAAATCTGGCCCTAAGTGATTTGCTCAAGGTCACAAAGGAAGTCTGCAGTGAAGGCAGAACTTAAACTCAGACCCCTCAAGTGTTAGTCGAGTGCGATAACCTCTGGACCATCCTTCCTTTCTCCTGTGTCTGTCTAATGACGTGCTTCTGTCTATCTAACCCCAGACATAACCATGTCTCTCTCTATCTAGCCCCATAGAAAAATAATCCGTCTGTCTAGTGTCTACCTACTTTTCCATAACTAAGCCAGGAGCTAGACTATTTATAAGAAGTCAATTAAAACCACAAACTAGGAATAAACTCTGATTACGTTCAAGAACCAGCATTCTTGTTGAAATCAGTAAGATTATGTTCACACTGGTTCACTGTATATTAACTGAGGAGATATGAAAGAAGAGCAAAGTTAAGCAGCGGGAGCGCTATTAAAACTATGGGTGAAACCCTCATGCCTGCTCTGGCTTCTTGCACAGCCTAAAACTGGAGTTCTGCAGTGGGGAAGCATAATAATAATAATTCTCTGCTACATTAAAGAGCCCTTTAATACCCAATATGTTCTCTCCATTAAGGCACTTCAACACTTCAATGAAGTTATCTTTCAATCTTCTTTTGATAAGTTAAACAGGTTGAGCTCTTTCAATAGCTCACTAGAAGGCATTTTTCTCCAGCCCTCAGAACATTTGGTGGCTCTTGGCTGCCCCAGCTCCAATTTCACAACTTCTTTTTCAAACGAGGACACCAAAACTGGAGGCTGTATTCCAATATCAGGCTCACTGATGCCGTGTTACCTCCTGTGATGTTATTGACATAAACTGTAACTGTATAGATCACCGTTGCGACCACTATTCTAGATTTGCAGCCAATATTGCATAAAGGTCGTCGTGTAAGGGGTCTATGGAGAGGTTATGATTGGCTGATTAGAATTATGCTCAGGGCCGGCTTTAGGAAGTGCGGGGCCCAATTCGAACAGTTTCGATGGGGCCCGGCAGGATGACTAAAACAAAAAAACCACGTTAAAAAAACACGTGGGGCTTGTACTCACCGGGCGGTGCTCCGAGTCTTTGGTGGCACTTCGGTGGTGGGTTCTTCACTCACTCCAGGTCTTCGGCGGCACTGAAGGACCCGCCGCCAAAGTGCCGCCGAAGACTCGGAGCGGGTGAAGGACCCGCCGACGACATGCCCCTGAAGACCCAGAGTGCCGCCGGGTGAGTAAAAATTAAAAAGGCGCCTCTAGCCAGGGAAGGGTTTCTTACTGGGTACGGGGCCCTCTTAGGCGTGGGTCCCAATTCGGGGGAATTGGTGGAATAGCCCTAAAGCTGGCCTGCAGCTACGGATTAAAACTCCGCAGCGTTTGTTGGGGCAACTGGAGCCGTGGGACCTACCTGGAGATGCTGAAATCTCACCCTTGTCTCTCTCCTCCTGCCTCTACCTCCGAGCCAGGCACTGGGCAGTTCAGTGGGGAAGGGATGAACTGATGATCATCAGTTTGTTTTATGATGGTGGGGGAGTGGTTTAAACTATTTCCCTCAATCACGTCTCCCTTGCAGGGGCGGCTCTAGGGATTTTGTCGCCCCAAGCACGGCAGGCAGGCTGCCTTCAGCAGCTTGCCTGTGGAGGGTCCACTGAAGCTGTGGGACCAGCCGAGGTCCCCCTGGCTTGCTTCCCCAAGCACGCGCTTGGCGTGCTGGGGCCTGGAGCTGCTCCTGCTCCCTTGGCAGCTCAGTCACCATTTTAGATAGAGCACTGCTGTGGTGCCTGGGCACTGGGCCATGCGGGGCCTTTAACACCACAGCCATGGGGAGGGGGGGCTGAGAGGGACCATCGTGCGAGGAACACGAGTCCTTCTACCATCCACCACACCCTAGTTTGGAACTGCTGCTGCCGGCTCACCCCATCAGTGGGGACTTTTATCCCCTCTGCCTCCCTCTAGCTGGGGGTTTTCCCTTCTGCACCTACCTGGCATGGCAGCCCCCGTCTGAACCCCTGATCCTGTCCCAGTTTTGTCCCTCTGCCCATCCCGCCCCTCCGATTCCCCCCTTCAGGGGGATTTTCTGGCCTTTGATTGCAGGGAGCAGATTCTGATGGCGCGTAAGGGCAGCAGCTTGCAGCTGTTACTGAGCATGTGAGAAGAGCATTAGAAGGGAAGACCGGCCAGACTGGGTCACACCAAAGCTCCATCTAGCCCAGTGTCCTGTCGGCCGATAGCGGCCGGTGCCAGGTGCCCCAGAAGGAATGAACAGACAGGAATCATCCAGGGAGCCATCCCCTGTTGCCCAATTCCCAGCTTCTGACAGACAGAGGTTAGGGGCACCATCCCTGCCCACCCTGGCCAACAGCCATTGATGGACCTGTCCTCCACAGAAACACAGAATCATAGACAATTAGGGTTGGAAGAGACCTCAGGAGCTCATCTAGCCTAAGCCCCCGCTGAAAGCAGGACCACGAATCTCTCTAGTTTCCTTTTCATCACAGGACCCTGCTCAGGAACAGTGAAGTTGCAAGATCTAACAGGAAACAGCTTGTGAAAGAAGGGCAGCTCCTCTTCCTCCTCCCCTCCCGCGGGGACGAGCAGCCCCCCAACTGCCTCTCTGCCCCGGCCTCCTTCAACCCATTGCCCCCTTCAGCCTCCCCCAACTTCCCCCATTGCTCCCTTTAGCCTCCCCCAACTTCCCCCATCACCCTCTTCAGCCTCCCCCAACTTCCCCCATTGCTCTCTGCAGCCTCCCCCAACTGCGCCCATTGCCCCCTTCAGCCTCCCCCAACTCCCCCCCACACTGCCCCGGCTCCACCGCTCTCAGGTTCCCTTCCCCACAACCATCTGCTTCCTCACCATGGGGAACAGGAGCAGAAAATGCTTTTGAAAAAACCTTCTGCGAAGTAAAAAGTAAAACAAGCCAAGCAACCCCCTCCCTGGCTTTGTGCTGGGTGCCCAGCTGTGGGCTTGTGTGTGTGGGGGGAGGCTGTTCTGAGCACACTCCGGTCAGGGAAGGGGCAGAGTTGGCCAAAGGGGCAAGTTGAATCTTTAGCAGAGAATTCCTTTCTCCATGGTGTTAGCTAAGCGTTGCTGTTAAATGTCAGCCGACGAATGCAGCATTTGAAACAATCTGACTCTAACCCCACTGCCATCTCTGTTGCTGTAGTTCTCACATCCTCTGCTCTTGTGATGTCACCACATGACATAGTGTCTTATTCTCATAGTGTCCTGTGGGTTAGACAGGACTTAAGTTTATGAGGTAAAAACTGAAGCATAACTCCATCCCTTCCTCCTTTTGACTTTGGAAAAATAAATTCTGTCCCTCCCCAGTCCCAACCCAGCCCCACCGGCGCTGCTCTGTCTTGGTGTCAGGTGCCCTCTCACCTGGCCCTGAGCTGCTGTGGGGAGAGAGGGCTGGAGGGGGCAGTTCTTTCTCCCTGGGGCAACCTGCTCCCCAATCTCCTCATTCCCAGCCCCACCCCAGAGCCCGCACCCCCTGCGCCCCGCCCCGCTGCTCCCAAGCAGAGACCCTCCTCGCGAGCCCCCCACCACAGCCGGCACCCCAGCCGAGCCCTCACATCACTGCGCCCCAACCCCGAGCCTCCCACACTCCAAACCTTTCAGCCTCACCCCTGCCACACACCATCCATGTGCAGAATGAATTTTGTAAGGAGCGCAATATGCAGGTGATGTGTCACACCTCACCTCCATATTTGTGCCCAAAACAAAATTCATTCCACACATGGACATAACAAATTAGAGGAAACACTGCTCCTGACTTTCAGCCTCTCTCACACATCTTGAATTTCACACATTGAGTGATCAGAATAAAGTGCCCTCAAGTGAGCTAGAGACCAACAGTGGTTCATAGTAATTATTCAGCAAGTATTTTAGAAGACCTAGGACATTATTGAAAATCAAGACCTGCCAAGAGACAATTAATGGAGAGAAGCAGCAAGATTAATTCCATACATTGGATTGGTTGTGACTTATTTGCCTGATTTGAAAAGAGACCAAACTGACCTGAGTCTCCTTGGTGTCGATAGCCCCCTGCTCAGCCAATCAGCACTGAGACTCTGAGGGGCAGGAGGCTGAGGGGTCTCACCAGATGTCCCAAAGGATAGCCCAGGACACCATCAGAGGGGATCACTCTCAGACCCAGACCCACCTCTTGGTGAGGACCTCCCGCAATGAGAGCAAAACCCCTCCCCTGCCGCACTCCAGACCCGTCCCTCCTAGGTAGAGGGAGGGAAGCTGGAAAAGGGAAAAAAGAAGCAAGAGAAGAGGAGAAAGAAGGGAGGAAAGAGGAAAAGGGAAACCAAAAAGGATACACCCCAATGTCCCCAGAGATTCCAATCATCAAAACCTAGGGAGGAAATCAAATTCTGCCACCTGAAGCCAGTGTTTCCTGGGCCTAGAATGCTGCCTGCGCCAGGTGGATCAGACGGAACAGGTTCCAAACCTCTCTGAGCCTCTTACCTTGTCAAAGGGAAGTTTGTTTTCGGCACAATCAGTGGTAGGAAAGGAGAAAACTCCACAGAGGTTCCTCCTCATGCTCACATCTGTGAATCCTAATCCTCTCTCAGCCCTCGAGGAGAGACCTCGCGAAGGAGACTTGCGGCAGCAAACCCGGGAGGTCTCAGAGACTGGCCTGGCCCTGCACCTCTGTCCTGCCCGGCTGATGTCGGGGTCTCTCTGTGAGGTCACCCCCTCCCCACCACCTTTGCCCAATAGGCCGAGTTCCTGCAAAAGGCCTTTGTGATGTCACTGCCACACCCACCCCTCCCCTCAAAGCTGATGTCCTGCCCCTGGCCAGACTCGTTGGGTGTTTGAGTTGTTTCCCCTGCATCTGGGGTTGCCAACTTTCTGACCCAACAAAACTGAACACCCTCATCCCGCCCCTTCAGTGAGGTCCTGGCTCGCTCACTTGCAGAGCGGGAGGTTTAGGTTGGACATTAGGAAAAACTTTTTCACTAGGAGGGTGGTGAAGAACTGGAATGGGTTCCCTAGGGAGGTGGTGGAATCTCCTTCCTTAGAGGTTTTTAAGGTCTGGCTTGACAAAGCCCTGACTGGGATGATTTAGTTGGGGTTGGTCCTGCTTTGAGCAGGGGGTTGGACTAGATACCTCCTGAGGTCCCTTCCAACCCTGAGGTTCTATGATTCTATGATCTCCCTCCATCACTTGCTCTCCCCCACCTCACTCAGTCGCTCGTTTTCACCGGGCTGAGGAGGGCTGGGGAGAGTCCCTTTTCAACTGGGTGTTGTCGGGACAGACCTGGGAAGGAGGCTGCCTGCCAAACACCTTTGAGAGGTGCCGTCCCTCCCTGTCAGAAAATCATCTCCCTCCTTCACTTCAGTGACGGCCTCAATTGTTCCTTATCCCGGCAGAGCCGGAGGATTGAAAGCAGCAACATAAAACCCCTGTGCAGCTAGCAGGAATGGACACACACACTCCCTTGTATCTCAACAGATATTTAGTTTCACTCTTGGTAAACTACAAGGCTAAAGGGACGGGCGGTGGCACCACATCTAAGGAATGAAACACAACACAATCATCATCGTTATGCCCATCGGTGCCTCTTGATTCTTCCTTTGTCTCTCTCTGACCACCGTCGCCCTCTGTCGGTTCACTGAGAGTTCCACACTCACTGCTTCCGACACACAAAGACACACACACATCTTGCATGCAAAACCTCACCAAGGAGTCAGATGCACCTGCTGGTTCCCTGCACCCCTGTTCTACAGAATCCAATCCCAGGGAAAGCTTGTCAGGCCCACAGCTGGTGGGGAGTCCTGGGCTGGAGGATTTAACCTACAGTGACGGCACTCGCAGGAAAGATGCTGAACGAGTGCAAGTTAAACATTGGGAGCTCCGCTTCCAGTCCCCTCACAGCTCAGTCCATCTCTCCAGGAAAGGGGCACATCTGAATTCCCAGCTGGTTCAGTCTATCTGCGTAGTTCTTGTTTACACCCAGTCAACTCTGAGGCCTGTTTCGCACCCTGGGTTTGAGGAGACCGTCAGAACCGACTCTCTGCAATAGCAAAAGCAGGAGGCCGTGTTATTTCTCCTGCCCCAGCACAGACAGACAACGAGGGAAATGCTCTATGTTGGAGGATGGGGCTCCCTGCCCTTGGCTAAAGATCAGCACCTCCCTTTGCCTTTTGTCACTCGTGAAGCTTTTCTTTCAGCAGCGAGCCCTAGAGCTCAGTTGCTGGAGCGCTGCGTTTGTCACTGACCGTCGGGGAGCTGCAACATCACTGGGCTCTTCTACCAGAAAGTCCAACGAAAGGACTGATTTCCTCATGTAGCCTGCTCCGGGACCGTCAAAAGGATCTTGTCCCATTCTTCTTCATGGAAGGCCATCTTGTAGCCTGCAACAACATCCATGGTGTGATGGCAGCCCTCAACATCGTTCACAATCCACATGAGTGGAGACTGTTCATTGATTCATCGAAGACGAGTCTTAAAGATGTTTTACTGCATAATGCCAATGTTTTGCCATCAATTCCACTTGGTCATGCAGTCC
Organism: Mauremys reevesii; assembly: GCF_016161935.1. Classification (NCBI taxonomy): domain Eukaryota; kingdom Metazoa; phylum Chordata; order Testudines; family Geoemydidae; genus Mauremys; species Mauremys reevesii. The sequence continues at coordinate 33,119,845 of NC_052640.1, read as the reverse complement.
ATATGAAGGAAACCTATGACAACATGAAACAACAACATGAAACCTCTCTGAGGCTCTTATCTGCTCCACAGGGACGTCTGTCTTCTCACTCAATTAGCAGGGGGAAAGGGGGAAACCCCAAGGAGGCTCCTCCTCGCGCTCACAGGCGTGACCCTGTATTCTCTCTCACTCCTCAAGGAGACCTTGAGAAGGAGACTCCTGCAGCAAAGCCATTTCCCCCACCCTGCAGCCTCTTTACCTGCCCCTGCTCATAGACTCTCTGTGAGGTCACCGCTTCCCAACCTCCTTTGACCAATCAGCCCAGCTCCTGTAAAAGGCTAGTGTGATGTCACCGCCCTGGACAGCCCCTTTGCATCTTTGAGCTGCTCCTGCTGTGTCACACCCACACCCCCACTCACTCAGTGTTACTTCTGGACATCAAGCAGGCGACACATGAAAACATCAGAGGCTGCTCAATGGCCCATACTTAGTTTTGCAGAGATTTGTAGACGTTAAGGCAAGAAGAGACCTTTGGATCACAGAATCATAGGACTGGAAGGACCCCAAGAGGTCATCGAGTCCAGTCGCCTGCACTCAAGGCAAGACTAAGTATTATATAGATCATCTCTGACAGGGCTTTGTCTAACCTGCTCTTAAAAATCTCCAAGGATGGAGATTCAACAACCTCCCTAGGCAATTTATTCCACGGCTTAACCACCTTGACTGTTAGCAAGTTTTTCCTAATGTCCAACCTAAACCTCCCTTGCTGTAATTTAAGCCTCTTGATTCTTGTCCTATCATGACAGGTTAAGGAGAATATTTTTTCTCCCGCCTCCTTGTAACAACCTTTTAGGTACTTGAAAACTGTAATGTCCCCTCTCAGTCTTCTCTTCTACAGACTTAACAAATCCAATTCTTTCAATCTTCCCTCATAGGTAATGTTACTAGACTTTCATCATTCTTGTTGCTCTTCTCTGGACTTTCTCCAATTTGTCCACATCTTTCCAAAAATGTGATGCCCAGAACTGTACACAAGAATCCAGTTGAGGCCTAATCAGGACGGAGTAGAGTGGAAGAATGACTTCTCGTGTCTTGATTTCAACACTCCTACCAATACATCCCAGAATGATATTGGCTTTTTTGCAACAGCATTACACTGTTGACTCTTATTTAGTTTGTGGTCCACTAGGATCCTTGGATCCTTTTCCGCAGTGCTCCTTCCTAGGCAGTTATTTCCCATTCTGTATGTGTGCAACTCATAGTTCCTTCCTACGTGGAACACTTTGCATTTCTTCTTATTGAATTTCATCCTATTTACCTCAGACCATTTCTCCAGTTTGTCCAGATCAGTTTGAGAGTTCATCCTATACTCCAAAGCACTGGCAACCCCTCCCACTTCATGTCATCTGCAAACTAGGCCATGATCTAAATCACTGAGGAAGATATTGAACAAAACTGGACCCAGAACTGAGCCCTGTGCAACCCCACTCGTTATGCCCTTCCAGCCTGACTGCGAACCCCTGATAACTACTCTCGGAGAACAGTTTTCCAACCAGTTATGCACCCACCTTAAAGTAGCCCCATCTAAATTGTATTTGCCTAGTTCACTGATAAGAAATATCATGCGAGACCGTATCAAATGCCTCACTAAACTCTGAGTTATCACCACATCCCTTCGCTTCTCCCTTATCCTAAGACTCGTTTATCCTATCAAAGAAATCTCTCAGATTGCTCTGACATGATTTAATTTCCTTTACAAATCCATGCTGGCTATTCCTATCACCTTACCACCTTCCAAGTGTTTTGCAGATGATTTCCTGTAATTACTTGCTCCATTCTCTTCCTGGCACTGAAGTTCAAACTAACTGCTCTGTACTTTCTGGCATTGTTTTTATTTCCCTTTTTGAAGATGGGCACTATGTTGCCCTTTTGCCAGTCTTCTGGAGTCTCTCCACGTCTCCCATGATTTTCCAAGGGAATGGCTGAGGCTCACATGCCTCCTCTAATCAGCTCCTTGAGTATTCTAGGGAGCATTTCAGCAGGCCCTGGTGACTTGCAGGGCATCTAACTTTTCTAAGTGATTTTTAACTTCTTTTTATTACTTTGATCTTCTAATACCCCCTTTCCATTGTATGTTCACTCTGCTTAGGTATTCCTTCAGACTTCTCGGTGAAGAGCCGAGAAACAAAGAAGTCATTAAGCATCTCTGCCAATTCCAACTTTCCTCTTATTGTTTGCTCCCTCCTCACTGGGCAGTTGGGCCTACCCTGGCGTCCTTGGTCTTCACTCTTGTAGCTTCTAATGTACTGATAAGAAGTCTTCTTGTTTCCCTTTATTCCCATAAGCTAGTTTGAGCTCATATTGTGCCTTTGCCTTTCTAATCTTGCCCCCTGCATTCCTATTATTTGTTTGCCTATATTCATCCTTTTCATACTCTGTCCCACAGATTTCCATTTTTATATGACTCCTTTTATTTTTTAGATCATGCAAGATCGCCCCAGTTAAATAAGCTGGTCTTGTTGCCACATACATTTTTATCTTTCCTACCAGCAGAATAGCTTGCGCTTTTGGGCCCTGTAATAGTGTCCACATTTGAAAAATTGCCAACTCTCCTCCAGTTGTTTTCCCCCTCAGTCTTGAGTTCCCATGGGACTGGACCTATCAGCTCTCTGAGCTTGCAAAATCCACCTTCCTGAAATCCATTGTCTCTGGTTTGCTGTACTCCCTTCTACCCTTCCTTAGAATTGCAAACTCTAGGATTTCATGATCACTTTCTCACCCAAGCCGGCCTTCTACTTTCTGCAAATTCTCAATGAGTTCCTCCCCTATTTGTTAAAATCAACTCTAGAACACAGCTTCCCCTCTGTTAGCTTCCTCTAGCTTTTCAGCCTTCTGGATGACCCAGTGGGATCCCAGCTAGGGCGGACAGGCTGGAGGGCTGGGAAATGGATCTTCAGTCACTCCGTTCCAGGTCTCTCCCAGCATTAAGATCAAATTCCCTTCTCCTGCCGCCCCGCGCACACATTGGGCTCACCACCAAGAGGTATTGGGGCCTGTCTATGTGGGGATTCTGCAGCAGCTCCCCAGCACATGGCACCGAGGAGGTTGGCCAAGACCTTGTGCAGAGCCTATGCAAAGGGAGCCATGGGTCAGGGCTACACCTGCCACAGGGATGACAGCAAGGGGGTGGGAAGCTTGCTGGTGAGACCCAAACACATACCCTAGGCCTCTCTGATTCTGCATATCCTCCTGCAAGCTTTGTCCCCAACCATTTCTTCTTTCTCTACACGAGACATTTGCCACAAATGTCACAATGCCTTAACACTCAACACCATGCGAAACAACCCCTTTCTCCTCCCCAAAATTAGCACAATGTGTCATTTCTCTCTCACTTAGCCTATGCTCCTGCCAAGCTGAATTACAGACAATATCTCATTTCCCATTACACAGATTGGGATGCTGAGGTACAGAGAGAGGAGAAATAGCCAATCCCAGCTCACACAGCAAAGCGATGGCACAGCTAGAGAGAGAAAAGCCAACAGCTCTCACTCTTGCTGTCATCAGCAATTTCTCAAGACCCCGAGGAGGGACAGAGGCCAGCAATTGAAGGGATGTGCGCGTGCGAATTTTCATCGACACAGTTTTCTGTTAGAAAATACCGGAACATTAATCAAAGGTTGATTTGTGGAATCATGAATCAATTTGGATGAAAAATCATTGCAAAAATATTTTGCTTTCAAAGCTAAAAGCATCTCCCGTTTAATGGCGTCCTTAAACTGTCTCTTCACTTGCACAAGAGGAGACACTTCAATTTGGAAACAGAGATAAGATGCTTCAGTCAGGTTAAGCAGTTGCTCCCCTTCATGATTGAAAGATCATAAAGTACCAGTAAGAGTGACTTTCAGCCCATTGCACAGTAGATTACACTGGCGTGGCAACTACTTCTTGGGGCTGGGTGAGGCCAGGTCTGCTGTCTCAAACCTTCCCCATGCCACCGGGATGGGATAGGTTGATGCGAGCTGCAGCGCGCCACCGACGTGCAGCCACAGGGACAAATGCATGGCTGCACCAGCCATGTGGGCACTGGGAGTTAGGCTTAACATGAAACTTTGCCTAATGCAAAGGTTGGCAAAGCCTTGGGGTTCTGCTGCACTACATCATCATCTGCAATGACTCAACCCGATAGGACTACCTCCTGTGCCCTACGCTGCTACTAGTGACCACTCTCAAACAGGTCCCCATTGCTCCCCAGCCTCCCACCAGGAGAGCAGCTAGGAAGGCTTGTTACACTGCTCTACAGCCAAAATGAAAACTACAAAAATTAATATAGTCAAACTTTACTAATTCTGGGTCACTCCAGAACAGAAAATGATGCTTAAAATTCTTGAGTTGGCTCTAGTTTTCAAGATATGCTATTGAGTCAGTAGTGTTTATGACCCTTGACTTGGGAATAAGCGGAGGAGAAGTGAGTTATAAAAGGACGGGATCTCCAATTTAAACCAGTAATGACTAGCCAAAATCCATCTTTGACTGGATCTATGAATAAATCTATAGATAGGTTTGGACAGTATATACTTTGCTTTTAGGCAAAACAATGACCAGGATGCAATCTACAGAGCTGGTATTGCCTCATACATGATATAGATACATCATGTATTATTCCCCTAGAAGTCATGGATAGATGCAATCATAAAGGAAGCTGAGATCAATTGCCCTATATCAGCTCTAGAAATCCACACATGATGTCTTGCTCTCTTACATTTGTCAGTGTTTGATTTTTGCAAAGGGACCCCATTTTCTCTTTAGCCAAAGTGAGCAGAGATGCCTTGTGCTTGTGTGAACAGTTGCAGATAACTTCTGCTATGTTTGTGGTGAAGAAGTGACTTTTTGCATCACCAAAGTGCAGTAGAACCACTGCTGGTTAAGAAAAGCCTATCACTTTTCTTTTAGCTGCATAATTGGAGATCAGGACAGGAGGGTGAGGCCCCACATATGCTACAACACTTGTGCAACAAATCTTCGCCAGTGTTTGAACAGGAAAAGGAAATTTATGCCTTTTGCAGTGCCAATGATGTGGAGAGAGCCAACAGATCCTTACTACCAGCAATTGTTACTTCTACATGGTGCCTCCAGTTGGAGAAAAGGTGTGACAAAGAAGAAAAAGTGGACGCTGCATTCTCCTAACATTCCATCAGCTCTATGCCCAGTACTTACACGGAGAGAAGGACAGCTGGTTGCTGAGTGCACCACAAAATCACATTCTCACTTGAGTCAGACGAGGAAGAGGAAGGCGAAACTTCTGGTCCTGAACCATCAATGTCACAGGACTACATTTTCTCCCATCCTCTACCTCCTCTAAGTTTGACACCTCATAACACAAGGTGAAGGGAATGACCTTGTCAGGGTTCGGAACTACCAAGGTAAGGCCCCAGAGCTGTTGGGCTCTGCACTGCAGTGGAATCTCCTGGCAGGTGATGTTAGAGGTTTCCACTCCCTGGCCGTCAAAAAGGATCTTAGACCATTCTTCTTCATGGAAGGCCATCATGGCGTTCAACAAAACCATTGGTGTGATGGCCACTCCCAGCATCGGTTGTGTTGTGTGAACTTATTATTTTGCTCTCATATTTGATTATTTTGTGGTCTTTGCTCATTGATGATCAAACATTACGTGCTTTTCCTGCTGGAATCAAAAAGATCAATTGCCAAATTCATTACCAAAATCTAGCCTATCCCATCATACCATCCCCTCCATAAGCGCATTAAGCTTATTCTTGAAGCCCAGATATGACTTTTGTCCCCATTACTCCCCTTGGAGAGCAAGTCTAAACTCTAGTGTCCCGTTGGTAGCCACTGGTTCTTCTTCTTCTGCATCATCACTCGTGGAGAACAGGTCTGGAAATCTGCACAGTCATTCTCTATCTTTGTTTCAGAATAAAAACAAACTAAGCGCCTCAGAGGACTGGAACAGATTTTAGCTGATGGACAGCTTGCTCAGTGTTTGTACATTTTGCTGGAAAGTATTTGGATGGTGATGAATTTCACCTCCCCATTCTGCGAACTCCTGAACATACAGGAGATGGATATGAAAATATAGATCAATTAAAAAAAAGGGACATGTAAGAGAGCAGCTGGACAGACCAGAAACCTCTCGATCCGCCCTCAAATACCACCACTGGAAGTTCCCTGAGGCATTTGAGTGTTGGAGCCAGTGATCTTGAAGAGTATGAAGGGACATATTTCAAGAAATACCATTGAACTGCTTAGTGGTTTTAAAATGGGCTTCATTACATTTTCTATGTGCATGTAAACACCAGAGCTTGCACAATCCCCACAACTGCTCAGTCTCACCAGAGCACAATAACTTTTAGGCCCCACACCCAGCTACTACCCAGCTCTGCGGCCTTTAACCTCTTCAGCAGTTCTCCAATGGCAGCCACAGGGCACAGCATGGGTGACCCATTAATCCTAAATCCAATTTGGATGAAAAATCTTTGCAAAATATTTTGTTTCCAAACCAAAGCATCTCCCGTTTGTGGCGTCATAAGCTGTCTCTTACGCACACAAGAGGAGACACTTAATTGGAAAGCGAGATAGATGCGCTAGTCAGGGTAAGCAGTTGCTCCCCCTTCATGATTGAAAGATCATAAAATGCCAGTAAAATTGACTTTCAGCCCTTACACAGCAGACCCCACTGACGGCAACTAACCGGGGCCGGGTGGGGCCAGGTCACCTTATCAAAACTTCCCATACCCGGGGGAACGGGAAAGTGCGAGGCTGCAGCGCCACCTAGCGGCCACAGGACAAATCGCCGGCTGCTGCACCTGTGGGCACCGGGAGTTCGCTTAACGTGGAAAGCTGCCTAATGCAAGGTTGGCAAAACGGGGGTCTGCTGCACTACATCATCATCTGCAATGACTCAACCCGATAGGACACCTCCTGTGCTACGCTGCTACTAGTGACCCTCTCAAACAGGTCCCCACAGCTCCCCAGCCTCCCCCCACCAGGAGGCAGCTAGGAGAGGCTTGTTACACTGCTCTACAGCCAAAATGCTTCTGAAATAAATGGAGTCCAACTTTACTAATTCTGGGTCACTGAGAACGAAAATGATTCTTAAAATTCTTGATTGGCTCTAGTTTTCAAGATATGCTATTGGGTCAGTATTTATGACCCTTGACTTGGGAATGGCGGAGGAGAAGTGAGTTATAAAGGGACGGGATCTCAGTTTAAACCAGTAATGACTGAAATCCATCTTTGACTGGACCTATGAATAAATCTATGAATGGGTTTGGACAGTACTTGCTTTTTAGGCAAAACAATGAAGGATACAATCTGATGCTGGTATTGCATCATACATGATATGAATTGCATCATGTTATTCCTAGAAGTCATGGATGATGCAATCATAATGAAGCTGAACCAATTGCCCTTTATCAGCTCTAGAAATCATACAGTGTCGTGCTGTCTTATTTGTCAGTGTTTGATTTTGCAAAGGGACCCTTTTCTTTTTAGCCAAATTGAGCAGAGATGCCTCGTACTTGTGTGAACAGTGCAGATAACTTCTGCTATGTTTGTGGTGAAGTGACTTTTGCATCACAAAAGTGCAGTAGAACCACTATGGTTAAGAAAGCCTATCACTTTTCTTTTGGCTGCAAAATTGAGATCAGGACAAGAGGTGGGCCCCACTTATGCTGCAACACTTGTGCAAAAATCTTCGCCAGTGGTTGAACAGCAAAAGGAAATCTATGCCTTTTGCAGTGCCAATGATGTGGAGAGAGCCAACAGATCATACCAGCAAATGTTACTTCTACATGGTGCCTCCAGTGGGGAAAGGTGTGACAAAGAAGAAAACGTGGATGCTGCATTATCCAAACATTCCATCAGCTCTATGCCCAGTACCCCACGGAGAAGGACTGACACTTCCTGATGCACCAGAATCATTCTCACTTGAGTCAGACGAGGAAGAGGAAGAGGACGAAACTTCTGGTCCTGAACCATCAATGTCACAGGACCCACATTTTCTCCCATCCTTCTCCTCTGAACCACACCTCATAACACAAGGTGAAGGGAATGACCTTGTCAGGGATTCGGAACTACCCAAGAGTAAAGCAGAGCTGTTGGGCTCCACACTACAGCAGTGGACTCTCCTGGCAGGTGATGTTAGGGTTTCCATGCTCCATGACCGTCAAAAGGATCTAGTCCCATCTTCTTCACGGAAGGCCATCTTGTATCGTGTAACAACATTGATGGTGTGATGGCAGCCCTCAACATCATTCACAATGCACATGAGTGGAGACTGTTCATTGATTCATCGAAGACGAGCCTTAAAGCTGTTTTATTGTAGAATGGCAATGTTTTGCCATCAATTCCACTTGGTCATGCAGTCCATATGAAGGAAACCTAGGACAACATGAAACAACTTTTGAGGTGCATAAAGCAGCTTTGTGGCGATTTGAAGGTTGTTGCTCTCTTGCTTGGTCTGCAGACTGGATACACAAAGTACTGCTGTTTTCTCTGCGAATGGGATAGTCGTGCAACAGATTCCCACTACATCAAGAAAGGTTGGCCACCTGACAGTCATTGGAGCCTGGGAGGAACAGTGTTCAGCATGCACCACTTGTTGAATCAAGGAAGATTTTGTTAACACTTTACACATAAAGCTGGGGCTGATGAAGAACTTTGTCAAAGCCATTGACAAAACACAAGCAGCTTTCAAGTACCTCCGTGGAAAATTCCCAAGGTTAAGTGAAGCTAAGATAAAGGAAGGTGACTTTGTTGGTCCTCAGATTCATGAACTTCGAGATGATGCATTTGACCATGCACTGCGTGGCAAGGAAAAGACGGCATGGAAAGCCTTCCACTTAGTGGCAATACATTTTCTCGGAAACAACAAGGCAGACAACTACAGGTTGTTGGTGGAAAACCTCCTCAAGGCTTACAAAGCCTTGGTTGCAACATGTCACTAAAGAGACATTTTTTGCACTCTCATCTAGATTTTTTTCCACCGAACTGCGGAGCAGTGAGTGACGAGCACGGTGAGCGATTTCACCAGGACATTGCAACAATGGAGAACCGCTATCAGGTCAATTGGAGCCCATCAATGCTGGCAGACTATTGCTGGACAGTGACAGGAGATGCTCCATTTAATGAATACAAGAGACAAGCCAAGAAGTGCTGAGTAGAGACTGAATAGGACTAAACTATGTACAGAATAGTATTTGCCTTTTGTTTCATAATACATTTTAGCTAGATAACCCTTTTGCTGATTTTTAAATTGTTACATAAACAGGAGAGGTGAAATACTATCATGTAAAGCAACCATAACACACAAAAAGACCTAGGTTTAAAATTGATGATTAAAACTCTGCTATCTACACAATATACATAGACATAAAATGTAAAAACTTAAATATCTTAGAAACAGAAGCCAATCAGTTGTTTTGTCATATTTGAATTGAGCACATCAAAATACATTCTAAATAGCACATTTGATCTCTGAAGCAGACGACCTCTGAAAAATTGTAGCCCAGTGTAAGCCAAGCAACCCCCTCCCTTGCTTTGTGCTGGGTGCCCAGCTGTGGGCTTGTGTGTGTGTGTGTGTGTGTGTGTGTGTGTGTGTGTGTGTTGGAGGGGGGGGCGGTGTTGTGAGCACACTCCAGTCAGGGAAGGGGTGGAGTTGGCCAAAGGGGCAAGTTGAATCTTTAGCAGAGAATTCCTTTCTCCTTTGTGTTAGCTAAGCATTGCTGTTAAATGTCAGTCAACGGATGCAGCATTTGAAACAATCCGACTCTAAATCCCCCCTCCCATCTCTGTTGCTGTAGTTCTCACACCCTCTCCTCTTGTCATGTCACCACAAAACATGGTGTCTTATTCCCATAGCGTCCTGTAGGTTAGACAGGACTTAAGTTTAGAAGGGGAAAACTGAAGCATAACTTCCCAAACCCCTCATTCCCAGCCCCAACCCAGAGCCCGCATCCCTAGCCGGAGCCCTCACACCCCTGCACCCCAACCCTTTACTCCAGCTCTCAGCCTCTCATCCCCAACCCCACCCCACACACTGCACCCCCAGACAGAGCCCTTTCACCCCACCCTCTGCCCTACCTCAGACCCCTCCACACTCCTAACACTTCAGCCTCACCCTGCCACACACCATCCATCTGCAGAATGAAGTTTGGAATGAGCACCAATAGACAGGTGAGGTGTCACACCTCACCTCCGTATTGGTGCACTCAGCAAAATTCATTCCGCACACGGACATAGCAAATTAGAGGAAAAACTGCTCCTGACATTCAAACTCTCTCTCAGACCTTGAATTTCATACATTGACTCATCAGAAGAAAGTGCTCTCAAGTGAGCTACAGACCAACAGTGGTTCAGTGGAATTATTCAGCAAGTATTTTAGAACATTAGAGGAAATCATCACCTGCTAAGAGACAATTAATGGAGAGAAGCAGCAAGATTAATCCCGTACATTGGATCGGCTGTGACTTCTTTGCCTGATTTGAAAAAAGACCAAAAGGACCTGAGTCTCCTCACTCTCAATAGCCCCCTGCTCGGCCAATCACCACTGAGACTCTGAGGGGCAGGAGGCTGAGGGGTCTCACCAGATGTCCCAAAGGACGGCCCAGGTCACCATCACAGGGGATCACTCTCAGATCCAGCCCCACCTCTTGGTGAGGACCGCTGCAATGAGAGCAATACCCCTCCCCTGCCGCACTCCACACACATCCCTCTTCGGTAGAGGGAGGGAAGCTGGGAAAAGGGAAAAAAGAAGCAAGAGAAGAGGGGAAAGGAGGGAGGAAAGAGGAAAAGAGAAACCAAAAAGGACAAACCCCAATGTCCCCAGGGATTCCAACCATCAAAACCTAGGGAGGAAATCAAATTCTGCCACCTGAAGCCAGCGCTGTCTGTGCCTAGAATGCTGCCTGCGCCAGGTGGATCAGACTGAACAGGTTCCAAACCTCTCTGAGCCTCTTACCTTCTCAAAGGGAAGTTTTTTTTCAGCACAATCCATGGTAGGAAAGGAGAAAACTCCAGTGTTTCCTCCTCATGCTCACATCCATGAATCTGAATTCTCTCAGCCCTCGAGGAGAGACCTCCCGAAGGTGACTTGCGGCAGCAGAGCCGGGGGCTCTCAGAGACAGACCTGGCCCTGCACCTCTGTCCTGCCCGGCTGATGTCGGGGTCTCTCTCTCTCTGAGGTCACCCCCTCCCCACCACCTTTGCCCAATAGGCCGAGTTCCTGCAAAAGGCCTTTGTGATGTCACTGCCACACCCACCCCTCCCCTCAAAGCTGATGTCCTGCCCCTGGCCAGACTCGTTGGGTCGTTGAGTTGTTTACCCTGGATCTGGGGTTGCCAACTTTCTGACCCAACAAAACTGAACACCCTCATCCCGCCCCTTCGCAGAGGTCCCGGCCCGCTCAATCCATCTCCCTCCGTCGCTCGCTCTCCCCCACGCTCACTCACTCGCTCCTTTTCATCGGGCTGAGGAGCGCTGGGGAGGGTCCCTTTTCAACTGGGTGTTGTCGGGACAGACCTGGGAAGGAGGCTGCCTGCCAAACACCTTTGAGAGGTGCCGTCCCTCCCTGTCAGAAAATCACCTCCCTCCTTCACTTCAGTGACGGCCTCAATTGTTCCTTATCCCGGCAGTGAGGGGTATGGGGTTGTTAAGGTAGACAATTGGGGAGGGGTTTCTTTTTTGGTGAACAGTAAGGGGGTTTCAATAGTGGGGTACAACACAGTAGGATACAATACAGTGGGTAATCAGTTAACACTGAGGTATAAATGTAACAGGTAGCTAGCGATTTCTATGTAAAAAGGTGTGTCACAGCAGCATATAACCAACTAACAGTTATGGGTAAAATGTGTTAAATAACAAACAATTTTAGGTAAAAATGTGTCACAGTGGTGTAAATGTAGAATGTGAGGGGTATCAGAGAGGAAGAAAGTAACCAATGGGGTTTTATGCTAGAGATTTAAACTTAGTGAGACAGAACAAACAGGCTGCAAGCTTAAGCAGCAGAGAGAGTGTAACAAGGTAAAAAGACACAGAGAAGCTGGGCGGGGGGGATGTTTGCAGTGGGAAGACAGACAATTACAATTATACAGAACACAGCAAAATCTGATCTATGAGCTAACTTAACCAAGACTACACAAATTAAAACACAATGCAACAATTCTCTAAGCCTAACTTACAAAGTATAATGCTAAACTTAACTTAATGGGTGCACCTTATGCTAAGGATAGTTCCAGAGGGCTGAGTGGTGTGTGTCCAGGACACAGCTCCAAAGAGGGGGGGCGGTGACTGCAGCAGTGGATACAGCTGAAAACAGTCCAAGGCAAAGCCCACAGGAGCAGAACTTAGCAGCAGCACAAACTTATTTTCACTGGCAGAGTGCCACGGGGTTTAAGAGAGAGGTTTTAAAACACAGACCAAGGTTTAGCTTGAGTCTGTGTGCTGGGGAGACAGAGCCAGCAGCCAGGATGCGGGGGGGTTGTTTGTAAGAGAGGTTTTAGGACACAGACCAAGGTTTAGCTTGAGTCTGTGTGCTGAGACAGAGCCAGCAGCTAAAATAATAAAATAAAAGTATAGAAAGTCTCACAGAGGATTCTTACAATCCCCCAAGGCAGCAGCAGAGGCAGAAACAGCAAGCACATCAGAAGGCTCGGTACAGTCTTGATAATCAGGAGATCTCTCAGGCAGCAATTTGTTCTTCGTGGGGGGGGGTTTAAAAACGGGGATACGCTCAAAAATAAAACGAGAGCGGAGAAAGGACCCCCAGAACCCCTGGTTGATCAGACCAGGCAGCAATGCAAGAACCTTTCTGAAGTCTGTTCAAAAAATGTCTGTTTTTAAAGGCAAACTCTGGCAGCTTCCCGCCAGTAACTCTGATTGGCTCCCCCTCTTACAGGGAGGAGGGAGGCAGAGAAAAAACTGCAGGCAGCCACAGAGGCATGTTTGGACTAGCCCTGAGCCCAGAGGTATGACTCATGCCCAGGATCCTAAAAACACAAAAGGTCTTGCAGCTCTGGACAGTGGCCACCCTACACCAAGCCCAGGTTTTAACAAGGTGATACCAGGACTAACCCTTTGAACAGGGCAGTGGTCCCACTTAGCATAAGGGGCCCTCCCTTTGAGAAGGGCAGAGGCCCTGGTAAACAACTTAACAGCCAGGGAGGGGCGGCCATAGAGGAGAACAAGAACAAAATGGAGTAAGGGGACAGCTTTAAGAAACAAAATGGAGCTGTAACAGACAGGATATATTACAGGGGTAACAGTGTAATGGAGGACATGGCAGGGGCAGTGGCAACAAGGTGCCTTTGGTACTTGTCATTTAAAATCCAATTAGGGAGGGCAATACATGCTGAAGGATTTATCCAAAACACAGGGCACAGCCTGTAAAATAAACCCCAACATCCAATCAATACCACATTCCCAAGCACGGGTCCCACAAATTTCTTCCTGCTAGTGTATAATTCTTTGTTTCTTCACCAGGCTGAGTTCTTAATGTCCTTTCTAGTCAGGAATTCCTGGACTTTGGCAATTTCGGTGGAGCAAGTGTCCCTTCTTTTCCCCGAAACAATCGTGGTAGGGCATCCTACAGGGGAGAGGTTCCCAGCACATCACCCTGTCATGGTTTTGCTTCTTCTAGAAAAATCCAAAGGCACAGTAGGTCTGTCAGTGGACAAGGAGAGGTTACTAGCACTTCACCTTGTCCTTTTCCCTGCTGTCCAGAAGGCACAGCAAAGCTAGAAGGAGAAATAGGCCAATCATCAGTAGGAGAATCCTCCCAAGGTGGAGGTCTTTTGCAGTGAGAATCATGGGTCCAGGCAGGTAGTCCTTGGCACTTCATGGAAGTGTTGGTGGTTAACAGGACTCAGAAAGGGCCTTTCCAGTGTGGAGCCAGAGCAGTCTTTCGCTGATGGACCTTTACATAGATCCAGGCTCCTGGTTCCAAGGAGTGGCAGGGCTGCTAGGGTCTTTGGGCAGCGCTTCTTTACTTGTGAGAAAAGAAACCTAACTCATTTCATTGATGCCTGGCAGTGTTTTGCAGATCTCATAGCTGCTTGGGCACATTCAAGCCCCCCCTTTTCTTGGTTTTCAGCTAAGTCTTAGCTGCGAGCAGTGTCCTTGAATGGGGCCAATGTCTTATCTTTAGACTGAGCATACTAGCTATTTTTTCCCCCAGTTAATTCGTTCTGTTCTTTTTCCTTCTCCCCTTCTTGGCTTCTTTTAACCTACAAAGGAAACTTCCACTCTTCACTCATACACCTTTTCCCAACAATGAACACATAAACATTGCCACTATACAGTACATTAGTCTTATTATTCAATGTATGCCACATATACCCTTCCAGTAAAATAACTTTATTACAGAGCTTTGGAGCAACAAGCCAGGACAAGCACACCCACTTTGAGGAGTCCACTCAGTACAACCTCTTGTGTCCAATGGCTTCCCACCCTCCCCAGCCCTCTGGCTAGAAATCTGAGGTAGCCAGAAGGATCCCATGTGCAATATGGGGAGTGGGTTAACTTTTCATGTCCTTGCTTCCAACGACTGTTGGTATGCAAATTTTAACAAGAATGTTTCCAGTTAAAAGATCTGGCCAATGAAGTTTCTTTTTCTTACTTAAGTAAATGTATTAGACTTTAGTATATCACGTTCTCCTGATTTATCCAAACACTTTGTATTCCAAGTTGAATAAAACAAGTATCTGCTTTTTTTTTTATAAAACCCTCCTGTTTGATTTTAAACTAGACTATTTGATGAAAATATTAAACACAGCAATTCTGGCCACGAGACAAACCCCACAAGACAGGACATAGAACACAGAACATAATTCCTATTGTGCCAGTAAATGCATGGTACGTTGAATGCTGTTCAGCTGGCAGCAGTTTTCTCTGATTATCTGAAAGACAAAAAAAACAGAGGTCTACCCTTCTGGGCAGTCAGTCATTGCTTAAAAGATACAAATACCCTTGTTGATTTCAGGCAAAAGAGGGGAATTACCCTGTATTTTCTTGTATATGTTTCATAGGCAGCCCAGGTTTCAGTGGCTTCTACCTTATCAGTTAGCTAATTTGCATTAATGGAGATGCTTTCTGGCTTGCTTCTGGATCCAAAGCTATTCACAGCTTAAAGATTCTTACCTTAAAAGGGACATAATTAACTTTACCAGAATTTTGATTGCTTTTTACTTTTAACTCCTGCTTTCAAACACTGAAAGAAAATATCACTACTTATAGTGGCCCCTTAGAGCCTAATAGGGTTTTAATTACATAGCACTATATACATTTCTTTAGCTAATTTGACTACATTGTTCATAGCCAAATAATTGCAATCAAATAATTTTTTGCCTGGATTTATTTACAAACATTTCAAAGACACCAAGAACTTTCCTCTTTAGCATTTTTACAAAGTTCAACTGCTGTTCCCTCTAGCAACTACAGAGTTAACTTCTCACTTCTTCCTTAAATCACTTGCTTGTCTCCCAACAGCCAATTTTATCAACTCACATCACCATTTCAAGTATCATTTTCAAGTATTTCTCTTCCATTTTGGTGGCAAAGCCCACCAAACATCTCATTGAGATGGACGTGTTCCCAGGGAATGTCTCAATTACAAAGAATCAACATTTCCCAGCTGAAATAAATGTACTGCTGGAAAACTTTCTTCTTTTTCTTTCGAAAGGACTTTTGGCTTCAAATTTTATTTTATTTTTAGACTGTGGCTTTTATGTTTTGTGGCACACAAGCAGACAAGTTAGAGAAAATATAAAATACTGTTGCTGAAAGTTTGCAATATCTTGTCAATTTGTTTATTAAGACCAGAACAACAGTACATAGGAACCCCAAAATCAGAGGGAGAGAACATAGGCTACTGTCTATAACAGAGAGGCACAACTCACTGGCTACCTGCTGATTGACTGCTGCTAAGTCCCAATTTTGTTCTGCCTTACTGAGCTGCCTAGCATGCAAGCACTTACAGAAACCCTTCCCAACATGTAAAGTCACAGTATTCAATTTTAACACAACTGCAAATACACCAGAGCATCAATGGAATAAAATTGTCAGACACATAGAAAAACATAAACTCTTGAGCAATAGTCAACATGGTTTCTGTAAAGGAAATCGTGTCTTACTAATCTATTAGAGTTCTTTGAAGGGGTCAACAAATGTGGACAAGGGGGATCCGGTGGACATAGTGTACTTAGATTTCCAGAAAGCCTTTGACAAGGTCCCTCACCAAAGGCTCTTATGTAAATTAAGCTGTCATGGGATAAAAGGAAAGGTCCTTTCATGGATTGAGAGCTAGGTAATAATTGGAGATATACCAATCTCCTAGAACTGGAAGGGACCTTGAAAGGTCATCAAGTCCAGCCCCCTGCCTTCACTAGCAGGACCAATTTTTGCCCTAGATTCCTAAGTGGCCTCCTCAAGGATTGAACTCACAACCCTGAGTTTAGCAGGCCAATGCTCAAACCACTGAGCTATCCCTCCCTGGTTAAAGGACAGGGAACAAAGGGTAGGAATTAATGGTCAATTCTCAGAATGGAGAGGGGTAACTAGTGGTGTTCCCAAGGGTCAGTCCTAGGACCAATCCTATTCAATTTATTCATAAATGATCTGGAGAAAGGGGTAAACAGTGAGGTGGCAAAGTTTGCAGATGATACTAAACTACTCAAGATAGTTAAGACCAAAGCAGATTGTGAAGAACTTCAAAAGATCTCACAAAACTAAGTGATTGGGCAACAAAATGGTAAATGAAATTTAATGTGGATAAATGTAAAGTAATGCACATTGGAAAAATAACCCCAACTATACATACAACATGATGGGGCTAATTTAGCTACAACGAGTCAGGAAAAGATCTTGGAGTTATCGTGGATAGTTCTCTGAAGATGTCCACGCAGTGTGTAGAGGCGGTCAAAAAGCAAACAGGATGTTAGGAATCATTAAAAGGGGATAGAGAATAAGACTGAGAATATATTATTGCCCTTATATAAATCCATGGTACGCCCACACCTCGAATACTGTGTACAGATGTGGTCTCTCACCTCAAAAAAGATATTCTAGCACTAGAAAAGGTTCAGAAAAGAGCAACTAAAATGATTAGGGGTTTAGAGAGGGTCCCATATGAGGAAAGATTAAAGAGGCTAGGACTCTTCAGTTTGGAAAAGAGAAGACTAAGGGGGGACATGATAGAGGTATATAAAATCATGAGTGATGTTGAGAAAGTGCATAAGGAAAAGTTATTTACTTATTCCCATAATACAAGAACTAGGGGGTCACCAAATGAAATTAATAGGCAGCAGGTTTAAAACAAATAAAAGGAAGTTCTTCTTCACGCAGTGTACAGTCAACTTGTGGAACTCCTTACCTGAGGAGGTTGTGAAGGCTAGGACTATAACAATGTTTAAAGGGGACTGGATAAATTCATGGTGGCTAAGTCCATAAATAGCTATTAGCCAGGATGGGTAAGAATGGTGTCCCTAGCCTCTGTTCGTCAGAGGATGGAGATGGATGGCAGGAGAGAGATCACTTGATCATTGCCTGTTAGGTTCACTCCCTCAGGGGCACCTGGCATTGGCCACTGTCGGTAGACAGATACTGGGCTAGATGGACCTTTGGTCTGACCAGCACGGCCTTTCTTATGTTCTTAACATTTTCTGTTGTACAAGGTCTCTCCTTTTTTGGAACCCTTGTTTCTAAAAAAGCCATGCGAGACTTGAATCAAATTTCAGTGACTAATTATCATGTGTGTGGCATCATCATTAATGCGTGTTCTATGTAGTTAGGTTATTGTCTTCTTTAGGAAATTTGGGGAAACAGGAGCCCTGGGAAACCCTGTTCCCCACCTCCCCTCATACACACTGCACATTTGCTGCTACCTGGTGCTGGCTGAGCAGTAGCATTGTGACATCAGAGAGGATCCACCACTCAGCACCCGTCCCCTCCCGTTCATTTGCAGCCCAGCTCAGCCCCGGTCACTCTCGCCAGCTTGGGCCGGGCAGCTCCCCTGCGCTGCGATCCAGCACCGGGCACCGTCTTGCTCCCAGCCGCGGAGCACCGGGCAGGCTGTGCAGGGTGGGGAGGGATACTCGCATTGCTGACACCTGCCTGCCTCAGGGCTTTCTCCCCGCCCGCCGCGAGGATCGCGAGGGAGGGCAGCAGCGTGCCGCTGAGAGCCGTGTCCAATTGGCCGGGTGGCTGCCTGCAGACAACACGGGGGAGGGAACCAGACAGCCCTGTAACGCAGCCGCTGCTCGGGACCCGGATCCACGCTGCTGTGCCACCGAGACCCATCAAGTGCCACGGGAGCGGGGGACACCCCCCCCACCCCAGGGAAGTGTCAGGGGCTGCTCGGGCTGGGAGCCCGGCCGAGAGTCCAGCTGGGGAGAGGCTCAAAGGGGGGGGGGTAAAAACGTTGCACCAAAAATATGAAAAAGTTGCAAGACAAAAACCCTTTAATTACAGCTCGGACGGGCCCCTCCGGAGCAGGGGGGCGGGGCCAGCCGCGGTCCCGCCGCCGGGCAGCAGCAGCAGCGAGGCAGCAGGAGGGGGCGGCGCGAGACGGCTCCCGGGGATTCCCTGCTCGCGCCGCTGCCGGGGGGAGCTGGTGCGCGGGAGGTGGAGGGGGGGGTGTCCTCGCGGGCGGGGCTCGCGCCCAGAGCGCTGACACTGTCCGTTGGGAACTGTCACGCCGCGCGACCGGGCCGCCCCACTTATGACGTCACCGCCCTCTGCCCCCGCCCAACCAGCGTGATCACCCGGGCTCCGCCCACCGTCACCGCGGCAACCACCAAAACAAACGTTCTCGGCACACGTGGGGGAGGAAAGGGGGGAAGGGATGGGCCGTGACGCAGGCAAAGCAGCTGGCGGGGCGGGGCTGGGGGGACGCAGGGACGGGACGGAGGGGGCGGAGGGGGCAGGGACGGATGGACAGAGCGGACGGGACGGAGGACCGGGCTGGGGGGATGCAGGGACGGGACGGAGGGGACGAAGGGGGCAGGGACGGATGGAGACGGGACGGGACAGAGGACAAGGATGGAGAGACGCAGGGAAGGGAGTGAAGGATGGACGGAGGGGGAGGGTGACCAGATCGCAAGCGTGAACTATCAGGCCACGTTGGTGGAGCTGGGGGGGAGACAGACAGACACAGGTGCGCAGCCCCGTGGGGAGCCAGAGGCACACTGGTCCGCCTGGCCGTGTGCTACCAGCGTGCCCTTTCCTATTGGGGTGCGCCCATGCTGTGCCACAGAGCTCCCCTGCCCAGCACCCCCCTACAACTCTTCCACCACAAATGCACAGTGCTGTGCACACACACCTCGCCCAGCACACCCCTGCCCACAGCCCCACCACAGCTGCCCAGCACCCCACACAGAAACCCCCACTCTCTACTTTCCCAATACACACAGATTTCCCCTCCCTTCCTTCCTCCCTCCCAGTGCCCTTCCCTACAGCCCCACACCATAACTGCACAATGCCCCACACAGACCAGCAGTGCCCTGACACACACAGATCTCCCCCGTAGCCCAGCACCCTGTTTTTCACTCTTGTTTTTTGAAGACCCAAAGGGAGAAATCCCCTCCCTCCTCCTACTCCATGGGAGGAGGGAAGCGGGGATTGAGCTTCTCTATGAATAGCTCCAGTGCCTGATTCTGCTTGAACTTACTTTTCCTGAAAGAGGCACCATTTTTCTCAGTTTTACCGTCACCCCTGGGGTTCTGAATAACAGCAGTGAAACTGACCAAAGCTGCTAGTGCTTGGTAGCATTGTGAGGCGGAATAGAAGCTCTGGAACTGCCAGTTTGCAGACTCAGGAAGACAGGTCTGCACTGGTTTACATTTGGAAGGTTATCTTCAGATAATGAAAGCTGGGCATGTGCTTTCTTCAGTCCCTGACAATGCATGGCAGAGAATACAATTATTAAAGAAAAACAGTTTTAGCCCCTTTTTGCACAGTTACCTGCACTTATACAGGTTGCAACCTGATATTCCTTGCACAATCTACAAGTTTGGGTGCATCGGTAATGCCCTAATTGTATTACCGTTGCACCGTGATTTTGCTTGGTTCTTTTTAACCAAGGTGAAGTATTCCTAGAAAATAGGTGAAACATTTGGATTTGTAACAGTAATGTAAATACTGTGATAAATTCAGTGCCCCTGGCTTCCCATGGTTCCACAGTCATAGAAATGGCACTGGAATTTACTTTTATCTTCAGAATTCTTCCCCCCTCCCTCCGCAGATCACCATAAGAACTTTAGGAAGGGCATTTGAAATAACACATAAAAGTGATTCCATGCACAAGTATGGAGTGTTTTCTGTTTCTCTGGAATTTGGCAGTCTATGGTGCTTAATATGGGCATATATGTTTGATTACTATAGAAATTTTTCAGATCCTGTAAAAAAAAAGTCTGTCTTCACAGAATCCTCTCATCATTGGTACAGAAAGTGAAACAGAAGTGCTGCAGTATTTTAGGGTTTCTGGATTTGTTTTTCTCCAGGAAACAATTTTGGTGCTTTTATTATGCCAGATAATTAAAAAAATGTACTATCTTAAAAATACTGGTTATTGGCAGCAGTAGCCCTGGAAACGAAAATGGGTGAGATTTTCAAAAGAGAGTAAGTGATTTAGGAACATAAGTCTCATTAACTTTTAATGGGACTGGCATTTCTAAGTCATGCAGTTTTCAATGTCTCACCCATCATGTAAAATAGGGCTTGAATTTTCTATGATTTAGTTGACCACTGGCATGTACTTTCAGTATTTTCAAAAAGCATATACCAAATGGTAAATTAGAACATGCTGTAGCATGGGTAGTGCTGAATTATCAGAGAAGTAGTTTCAAAACTTCCAAATTTTTATGCAGTATGTAGCTATTTATTTGTTCTAAAATCCATACTCTTACTAGCAGACTATTCTCAGACCTTGTAACCTTGTATGACTCTTACATAAACAAAGTTGTAGCTTCTAGTAGAGACTTAGCTGATTTGCTCTGCTCTTTGTGTTATAGAGGAAAATCTTGTTCTCAGATGCCGATTCTTGAAATGATGAGGGTTTGTCGATCCCATAAATCACCTTCTTTCAAGGCTGGATCAGATATTCAAACAAGGTTATGAACCTCCTTACTTGTACAGTCATAATTCCAAAACAGGTTGATCAAGAGGAGTTAAGTCCCTGCCCTGTATAATTTATAAACATGAAGCTGAGTAACCTTTGATGACTAAATTAAACTCTAAAATAATAATAAAAAGCTTAGCTTTATTTTAGCAAACTGGTATTACAAGTTTCATGACATAAATGTTAATTATCAATATCTTTGGCGCTAGAAAATGGATTTTTTTCTGCACAAAGTCCATTTCTTGGCAGAGGATACATTGGGAACTATCAATATAAAAGGATTAATGTGGAGACATGAAGAATAATAAAACATTAAGGATGTTATCTAAATATTTCAAATAGAGAGAAAGAGGTACATGTCTACCTATAATACGAGTTTTAGGATCAGCGGGCTCAGTTGTTTACAGACTCTGAATGATGCTTTGTTTTGATTCTTGTGAAAGCTTCCTTATTTATTTTCGTGGCCCAGGGTTGTCTCCCTGGTTTCCCTGTTTATATATTATATAATAAGCATGTTAATCAAGGGTGATCATGTTAGGTTCTTTTCATCCGTGGTTTAAAACAATTAGAGAAACTCTTTCTTTTCCCCCCCTTAGCTTAGTCTGCAGAAAAATTCACAAGATGAAATAAGCTCTGTGTGGGTTTTTCCCATGTAGAGCAGTGAAATTGTCCTATTTGTTTTTCTATTTCATATTTCTGTACATGTTAATTTATTTTTATTCCTAAACCATTCCATAAGTTCCTATATTTAAATATAATTTGAAAGTCAGAGTCACTCTAGGCAAAAATTAGAATTAAATTCTTTATTAGAAGTACATCATTAAGCATAAAGAATGAGGAGTACTTGTGGCACCTTAGAGACTAACAAATGTAATAGCTCTGTAAAGGCAAAAAGGGAAAGGGCATGGGTGGAAATGAAAAAGTGCAGGCATTTGAAGAGGGATTTCACTGGAGAGAGGATGAGGCTTGGAGATGGTAGCACACATTTTAAAAAAATCCATATTGCTTGTGTTTCAGGCAAAGATTATGCATTTATTTACCTTTAAAATATATTTTTAACTGGATTTTCAAAACAGTTGCTCTCAGAAACCACTGTGTAACTTAACCCCCTTAATTTAATTGTCTAGTAATTGATAGAATTAGAAACCACAGATATTAAGAAAGATTACACCAGAGGTTATCAAGGTAATTCACTGGACTGCATTTCTGGCATCTTTTGGATGATGCTGCAGAATATTTGGGGCACGGGGCCATTGTTTTGTTAGACAGTGCCTAGAACAACGAGGCCCCGAACCCTGATTGGTACAAATCATAATAGAAAGAACTGGGTGGAAATTGCTGGAGGGCCCGATCTTGCTCTAATTGAAGTCAATGGAAAAAATTCCATTGATTTCAATGGTGTAGTATTGAACCACAAAGGAGGCAGTTGGAGGAGGGATACAGCTGGGATAGGTTTACAGAAGGACAAGTGGCATTTGGGATTTCAGACACCTTGCAGAGCCAGAATGAAGTGACATACACAGAAGCAAAGACAGAGGGGTGGTTGGTGAAGCTGTTAACAGCTGGGAGGTCCAGATATGTGAGCCACACTCAACAAAGTGAACATGTGCAAGCACTGGGGCCAGAGTTTATTGTCTCCTGAATACTTTAAACAGGATCATTACATGCTGAAATAGATGAGTATTGCTAGAGTTATGAATGCAAAATTGTCCTGTTAGATTGCACCTGGGGAAATCTGGGTTTTGTTTTATCTGTTGGTTTTACGGTTACTGTATATTTTGTTCCTGTCCTCTTTATAAAGTGCTGCTGATTTTTTTATATTGTTCCTTATTCATTTGATGCCAGGGCCTTATTATATCCTGTTGTTGTTTTTAGGCTACTCTTGTGGAGTATGAAATATAATTAAAGGCCACATTTTCAAAGGATCCTCCTCTATTCAGGCGTGTAGAAGTTTTCATGCAAATAGCAGCATGTGCATGTTTCAGGTAACAGCAGATGCATGCACAGGTGATAGATTCAGACTTGCAGTGCTCAGAAAGTGTGCATACAGATATTTGCATGGATTTAAATAGAGGCCACTTTTTGAAAACGTGTCAAAAATATCAGTAAGTTAGGCCACCTTAAAACTAGGTTACATTTAAATAGCTACATAAGTGGGATCAGGGAGATCTACTTTGTCCTGAGCTGTTACAATTGAAAAGTGCTGGGTCACTTTAATAATTTCAAACCCTATAAAGAACCCCTTGTTATGGCAGGAGTCTTGTAGGTGATGTATGTGATGATGAATATGCCAGAAAAATTCCAAGATATCGTGTGTAATTGAGCAAAACCCCAGGTTTAATGGAATTGAAAACTACTTGTGTCACAGATGTAGGCAATTACTGTTCATAAAGGGGCACCCGCAACTTGAAAATCATTTCAATCAGAAAATGCTGCATCTACTATTGTTACAATTAGCCACGGAGGTTGCTGTCACTGAAAGGGATTAATGAAAAAATAACATTTTCATCTCTTGTTTTCATTTGTTTGCTGTGTGCATTTGGCAGGTCTCTGTGTAATAGTCCTTGTGTGATGGTGCCTGCCCTTCCCTATGCTACTGAATAATGTGCTGATCAGTACTGTGGTAGCAGAACTGAAACTGAAAAGGTAGCAGGCAGGACTATGCACAAAGAGAAAAGGGATGTAGACCTGCCCTTTGTACCCTGCAGGACCTGTGGTCACAGGCCCTTCCTAATTTGGGGGGAACCAAGGAATATGAAAAGTAATCTCTTGTAAATTGAACCAATGTTGTCTGACTGCTAGAGTTGGAATCTTGACACTGATTTTTCCTAATGATTGTGAGTTATTTACAGTCACCTGGCTGGCCTTTGAGGACTGACAAATCACAGCCAGAAGCTCTTTGATTTTTGGGAAGGCCCCAGATCATTTTGCAGCTGGAGTGGGCAGCACCACTCAGGCTACCGTTGATACACTAGGACCATCACAAGTTCTTCTGCTGAGCATCCAGCATGACGTTTGACCACAAAAAGGGGCAGACAAATAGAAGAGGCAACATGGTATGTAGTGGGCTCAGGGATGAAAACAAGGGACTAATCCTAGCGTTGACACTGGCTCCCACTGTGGCCCTGGTCAAGTCACATAGGCCAAAATTTCCATACTTGAGTGCCTATAGTTATGTACCTAAATCATTGACTTTAATAGGGTATTAGAGCAGTGGAAGCTACTCCAGCCATTGATCTTTTCCCATTTTGCATACTGAGGAGGGAGAGTGCTTCCTTGTGTCCCCCCTTGCAAGGATTCCCAGCACCCATGAGTTACTCATGTGGGTATTGAACATAAAATTTTCCCCATGCAAAAATACATTTTGTTTTCAAACAATCCAAGGACTTAGTTGACACGGAGAATTTTTTAGAAAAGGGCAAAATAGCTTGACATTTCAAAAGAAATCGCTGTTTAATTTTCTTTATAGTTCAAACATTATTTTAAAGGAGTTGAACTCAGATGTTCCTGGGGTTTAACAATGACTTGTATACATAGCTCCCAGAATGGAACCTGTGCAAACAAAAAATAAACAATAATAGTGTCTTTTAAATTCACTGTATTTTTAAAGACACACAGATGAGAATCAGCCAGGCTGATTCATTGTATTTTCCCTGTGCTGATGGAGTAATTAGAGACAATAGCAGAGCTTGACAAAACCAGCTAAAGCCACTAAACTAACTGGAGGGTTAAATCTATCAATCAGCAGTAAATATGAAATATAGGAGGGTGGGATCAGGGCGATGCCCAGGGGAGAAGCCCAGAGAACTCCTCTTCCCCAAATGTCAGAAGAGGAAGGTGCTGGGATTTTTATCAGAATGCCCTCCCTGAGTCCTGTTTAGAGATTCAGGTTCTTTAAGTGTTAGGTGTCTGAAATGTTTAAAACATTGCCCTCCTATAGCTGCTGGAAGGAAAAAGGAGCTGTCTCTTCTCCTCCTGCAATACCTGCTGTTTGCTGTGTGAGGGTTTCAATATTCTTTCACTTTCCCAGACGCCTTGGCTGTTATGAAGAGGATGGTGGAAAAGATGTCTCTTCCCCAGCCTCTCCTCTTCAGTCTTCCTCCCTTTTCAGAACTCTAGTGCCTGCTTTTGAGGCCTCTCATAGCTTTCCCCAGCAGCAGCATGAAATCTAAATGTTACACTGTTGTCCACAATGTTCTGAATAGGAACTATGAGGCTGACCAATCTTCTTAATTTCCTTTTCCTGGCAAATTTATAAGCAGCAGAAGCTGAGGCACTGGAGCTGCCTGCAGACTCAGGACAATATCATTTTACATTTAGGTCACAGATTGAAGGTTCTTTACATACACAAGAGTTAAAGATATTTTTTAAAATATGATCTTAAATTCTGCAGAAATTGTTGCTTTAAGTCCTCACACTCAGCCTGGAAAACTTCTCACTCCTCGGTCAGGAATGGCTGAGTGGGCTTTTCATGTTCTATGGATCAGGCCTGATGTTTTTATTTTTAAATGACAGCAATGTTTTTAAGTAACACAATTTATATTGATTTGATATTTTGAAAACAAACAAACAAACAAAACATTATAGCTGTCCCAAGTTTGCATAGTGCAATGCTTGAATTTACATGAAGAGAAAGTAGAGAGTAAGTAGTAAAGTTCTTCCAATTTTAAACCAGATGTATATTAAATTAAATCTGTGCTAATTAATCAGATGCATAAAGTATTTAAGACAACAGCTCAGCCCCTCTCACCCACCCTCTCCCCATCACCATTGTCAACTTTCTCTGCATGTGTTTTTATGGATAAACTGAACTGATCTGACTGGCTGAATCAAACAATAAGTTGTTCTAAACGAATCACGATGCTTCAGGTCAATAACTGTTTGAAACATCTGTTACTTTACTGCTTCAACATTCAGCTGAGAAAATTATTAGATATATATTCTGATAATTTGAACAGAAACAAAGTCATCGTAACAGAACATTGAGAGAGGATCAATGCCTTCTGTTTTGAAAATAAATATCACACGTCAACATTTTTTCCATAAATGCTTCGCAGCGGAGACCATTATCCTAAGATAACATTCTCCAGCAGAGAGATGATCTCTTAATTAGAGCAACATGTAAACTACTTTAGGATGCTTGATATAAATCCTGCAAACTGATTCATTGATACTTTTACTAAGATGAATTTTGATATCATGGGATGAAATCCTGGCCCTATTGTAGTTTATAGAACGAGGAGTACTTGTGTCACCTTAGAGACTAACAAATTTATTTGGGCATAAGCTTTCGTGGGCTAAAACCCACTTCATCAGATGCATGCAGTGGAAAATACAGTAGGAAAATATATATACAAAGAACATGAAAAATGGGAGTTGCCATACCAACTCTAACAAGATTAATCAATTAAGGTGGGATATTATCAGCAGGAGAAAAAAAAACTTTTTGTAATGATAATCGGGATAGCAAACAGTTGACAAGAAGGTGTGAGTAACACTAGGGGAAAATTAGCATGGGAAATTTTTTGGAAAAGTTATTTTGTTGAAGAATTGCGACTTTTAGGTCTGTAATCGAGTGTCCAGGGAGGTTGAAGTTTTCTCCGACTGGTTTTAATTCTTATAATATAATTCTTGACGTCTGATTTGTGTCCTTTTATTCTTTTCTGTAGAGACTGTCTGGGTTGGCCAATGTATATGGCAGAGGGGCATTGCTGGCACATGATGGCATATATCACGTTGGTAGATGTGCAGGTGTACGAGCCCCTGATGGCATGTCTGATGTGATTAGGTCCTATGATGGTGTCACTTGAATGTATATGTGGACAGAGCTGGCATCGGGCTTTGTTGCAAGGATAGGTTCCTGGGTTAGTGTTTATGTTGTATGGTGTGTGCTTGCTTCAGGTTGGGGGGCTGTCTGTATGCGAGGACTGTCCTGTCTCCCAAGGTCTGTGAGAGTGAGGATCATCCTTCAGGATAGGTTGTAGATCCTTGATGATGCGCTGAGAGGTTTTAGTTGGGGCTGAAGGTGACGGCTAGTGGCGTTCTGGTCTTTTCTTTGTTGGGCCTGTCCTGTGGTAGGTGACTTCAGGGTACTCTTCTGGATCTGTCAATCCATTTTTGTCACTTCAGCAGGTGGGTATTGTAGTTTTAAGAATGCTTGATGGAGATCTTGTAGGCACAGCACCAATTTTTGTTGCTTGCACCTCCCAACCCCTGCCCCAGCCCTGCCCCATTGGACCCCTCCCAAATCCCGCTCCAGCCCTGCCTCTTCCCAAAGCACGCCGCATTCCTCCTCCTCCCCGCTCCCTCCCAACGCTTGCCGCGTGAAACAGCTATTTCATGGTGCAAGCACTGGAAGGAGTGGGAGAAGCAGGACGTGGAGGCATGCTCTGGGAGGAGGCAGAGCAGAAGTGGAGGTGAGCTGGGATGTGGGGACGGGGCAGGGCGCTGCTGGTGGGTGCAGAGCACCTATCAGTTTTTCCTCATGGCTGCTCCAGCCCCAGAGCCCACGGAGTCGGCGCCTATGCTTGTAGGTGTTTGTCTCTGTTTGAGGGATTGGAGCTTAGCTGTAGACAGTGGATTGTGTGGTGTGTCCTGGATGAAAGCTGGAGGCATGTAGGTAAGTATAGTGGTCAGTAGGTTTCCGGTATAGGGTGGAGTTTATGTGACCATTGCTTATTAGCACTGTAGTGTCCAGGAAGTGGATCTCTTGTGTGGATTGGTCGAGGCTGAGGTTGATGGTGGGATGGAAATAGTTGAAATCATGGTGGAATTCCTCAAGGGCTTCTTTTCTATGGGTCCAGATGATGAAGATGTCATCAATGTAGCACAAGTAGAGTAGAGGCGTTAGGGGACGAGAGCTGAGGAAGCATTGCTCTAAGTTAGCCATAAAGATGTTGGCATACTGTGGGGCCATGCCTGGGTGCCCATAGCAGTGCTGCTGACTTGAGGAGGAGTATATATTGTCCAAATGTGAACCAGTTGTGGGTGAGGACAAGTCAGTTCCAGCCACCAGGTTTGCACACTTCGCGACATTACGATGGCAGAGGATACTGTTCTGACGGCAGCAGTCGTGGTTCCCCGTGAAAGGTTCAAGAAAGGGCAGCTAAAATGATTAGGCGTTTGGAGGTCTCATGCGAGAAAGATTAAGAGGCTAGGACTCTTCAGCTTGGAAAAAGAGGAGACTAAGGGGATTATGATGGTATATAAAATCGCGGAGTGATGTTGAAAGTGGATGAGTACTTATTCCCGCATAATACAAATTAGTCACCAAATGGGAATTAATGGGCGGGTTTAAAGCAGGTTCTTCTTTAAGAAGGCATTGCAGTCAGCTTGTGGAACTCCTTGCACACAGGGGAGGTTGGCAGCAGAGGGAGCTAGGACTATAACAATGTTTAAAGGAATGGATAAATTCATGGTAGCTAAGTCCATAGTAGTAACCAGCCAGGATGGTTAGAGAATGTGTCTAACCTCTGTTCACGTCAGAGGATGGAGATGGATAGTAGGAGGAGAATCCGCGATCATTCCGTTGATTCCTCCCTCTGGGGCACTGGCATTGGCCACTGTCGGCGGTAGACAGATCTGTTCATAGATGGACGAAGTGAAGCCCGATAAGCCGTTCTTATGTTGTTCTTACGCCCAGGAATGACTAGCAACCTGGCTACCATGGCAAAATTACCTTTGACAGTTGCCTTTTGCCCCCTTATTACAGAACACATCATTACAGAAGAGTTTGTAATGAAACAGACCCAGATGGATACTTGGGATAGCCTCTGCTGTACTCATTTGGGTTTGTACCAATGCAGTGCAGTGTTTCTTACAAAGGGTGGTGTTTGCTAGTTTCCTTAGTGAGACTAGGTGAAAATGAATGAAAAATTCAGCTCTTTTCTTGGGGTGTTTATCTGCTCCTTGCCCAGTGGCTCTTGCGGCCGTCAGCCGGGGTGGGCCAGGCTGCGAGACGTGGCCCCTCAGGCTTGGGCCACATGGCTGCTCGAGGCATGAAGCGGGCCAAGGCTTTGCAGCCTGCAGGGAAGTGGAGGGGAGGAGAGAGCGTCTTCAAGCCAGCGATATAGTCTGCTTCTCCCTTGCCACTTGGGTAGGCAGAGAGGAGCGAAATGTTCCCGGCTGAAAGTTTTTTTTTTTTTTTTTTTTTGGGCTCGACCTTGAGTTAAAAAAAAAAAAAAAAAAAAAAAAAAAAAAAGCCTAGCAGGCCTCCTGACTGACTCACTGGGAGATGGAGTTTCTGGTTAGCCCGCTCTTCCAGGCCACAGCTGAAACACTGAGGCCAAGAGGAAGCAAAATATAGAACTTTGAAATAGCGAATACTCGGGAGCAGAGTAGCACGAAGCACTACTGTCCTGCAGGAGAACCTTTACCATCGTTGGCCCTGACATAGAAGCCCTGCTACAGATCAGTAAGGCTGTATTGAGCATACAAGTCGGGAATCAGCTCAGGTATGGTATAGCAGATGTGTGCGGTGATCGGGATAGAAAATTGACTTAAAGGAGACGGCGGTACTCAGAGTCAGTGGAGGGATAGTTCCTCAACCGGAGTGCAGCCTCTATTGGAAGAAGTGGAGCCTTTGGGATTCTAGGACTTTTAAATTAGGATTTAAAGGAGCTTGCAGTTAGCTGACTGGTCAGGCCACAAATCACCCCTGGAGCTAGCAGCTGCAGAGGTGGCTGGGAGTCCTGGGGTTGGGCAGGGTAAGTAGTTGTATTTCTTACCCATATAGTCCAATGCGCAAACAACCCACCTCTCCTACATACCACTTCATGGATCCCTCCCATTTGCCATGACATAGATAGAAAATAAAACACTATTACACTACTATCAATGCTGTCTGTGGCAAAGCTTTACTATTGTGAATGTGGCAAGTGAAGCTCCTGTCATTTCTGTGTGCCTCAGCGAAGAGGCTGGAGACACTGACCATGCTCTTCTGTCTGGCACCTGAGCAGGCCCACACCTGCTGGGGGCAGGGGAGGGTCTGAGCTTTGTCTGCAAGGAGGAGGGAGAGGGGTGGATAGTCTGTGATGGCCCCTGGTAATTTTCCCCTTCCACCTGCTGTAGCTCAGATTTAAGATGTACAATAAATCACTTTATATTTATTTGTGTATATTAGTATTGGAGAGATTCCCCTCCCAGGGGTGAGGACTGCTCCTGCCATGGTCAACCACCTCCTCCCTCCCCAAGCTACTGTGGTGAAATTAACAGAATGCCAGAAAGCTCCTAGCGGGGGCTAGACAGCTCAGGGGGCAGCCAGTTTAAGCTATTCTTCTTATGCAGGGCCGGCCCACTCCCCCCCTCAGCCAGCCTCCCAGCACCCACTGGCCCTCCGTACCGGCCCATTACCTGCTTGCACTTACCACCTCTGGCCAGTGATTTTCTTACCCCATGAATTCCCAGTTTTGTAGGCAGTTACCTTATAATTTAGTGTTTAAATCAGATTTAAACTGGAAACGATAATACACTTTCAAAGCTTATACATTTGTTTGTTGGACTATATTTTAGTCACTTTGCTCCAGAATGCTAGATTTAGACTGGGAATGGAAACTTATATAAATATGTTTCCAGTAGGCCAAGATTTTTAAAATGCAGTATTTGCCAAGGTTGTTATCTCACATTGTTGCTATCTTGGGAGGTCATTATGTTGGGGAGTTCTGTACTAAACATTTTTATTATAATTAATTTTTACATAAGAATGGTCATACTGGGTCAGACCCATGGTCCATATAGCCCAGTACCCTGTCTTACAACAGTGGTCAAGGCCAGGTGCTTCAGAGGGAATGAATAGAACAGGGAATCATCAAGTGATCCATCCCCTGTTGCCCATTCTCAGCTTCTGGCAAACAGGCTAGGGACACTCAGAACATAGTGTTGCATCCCTCTCATCCTGGCTAATAGCCACAGATGGACCCAGCCTGTTCTCCAGGAATTTATCTAGTTCTTTTTAAAATCCTGTTATAGTTTTGGTCTTCACAGCATCCCCTGGCAAAGAGTTCCCTGGGTTGACTTTATATTGTGTGAAGAAATACTTCTTTTGTTTTTTTTAAAATCTGCTGCCTATTAATTTCATTGGGTGACTGCTAGTTCTTGTGTTATGTGAAGGATTAAATAAAAATTTCCTTATTCACTTTCTTCACCAGTCAAGATTTTATAGACCTCTATCATATCCCCATTAGTCATCTCTTTTGAGCTGAAAATTCCCAGTCGCTTTAATCTCTCCTCCTGTTTCATACACACTCATCATTTTAGCTGCCCATCTCTGTACCTTTCCAATTCCAATATATATTTTTTTAGGATGGGTGACCAGATCTGCACTAACTCATTCAGGGTGAGCACGTACCATAGATTTATATAGAGGCAATATGATATTTTCTGTCTTATTATCTATCCCTTTCATAATGATTCCCAACATTGTTTGCTTTTGTGACTGTTGCTGCACGTGGGTGGATGTTTTCAGAGAACTATCCACAATGACTCCAAGATCTCTTCCTTGAGTGTTAACAGCTAATTCAGATGCCATCATTTTGTATGTATAGCTGAGATTGCTTTCCAATGTGCATTACTTTGCATTTATCAACATTGAATTTAATTTGCCATTTTGTTGCCCAGCCACCCAGTTTCATGGGATCCCTTTGTAGCTCTTCGCAGTCTGCCTGGGACTTAACTATCTTGAATAGTTTTGTATCATCTGTAAATTTGCCACCTCACTGTTTACCCATTTTTCCAGATGAATATGTTGAATAGGACCCCTTGAGGGGTCCCAGTACTGAGCCCTCAAGGATACCACTTTTATCTCTCTCCATTCTGAAAACTGATAATTTATTCCTACCCTTTGTTTCCCATCCATGAGAGGATCTTCCCTCTTACCCCATGATGGCTTACTTTTCAAAAGTCAATTTAAATTAAATACTTTTTTTTAAATTATATATTTTTTTAGAAATCTAGATCTGTTATGTGTTTTGGTGTAACTTGCATTTTCCTTATGTTAAATTTCCATTATCCTAACAAAACATTTACTTTATTCACTTTCTTCACATCAGTCAAGATTTTATAGACTTTTAGCATATCTCCCCTTAGTCGTCTCTTTTCTAAGCTGAAAATTCCCAGTCATTGTGGGGGACTGTATCAAAAGCTTTGCTAAAGTCCAGAAATAGCACATCCACTGCTTTCCCCTCATCCACAGAGCCGGTTATCTCATCATAGAAGGCAATTAGGTTAGTCAGGCATGACTTGCCCTTGGTGAATCCATGCTGACTGTTCCTGATCACTTTCCCCTCCTTTAAGTGGTTCAGATTTGATTCCTTGAGGACCTGTTCCATGATTTTTCCAGGGACTGAGGTGAGACTGACTGGCCTGTAGTTCCCTGGATCTTCCTTCTTCCCTTTTTTAAAGATGGGCACTACATTAGCTCTTTTCCAGTCATCCGGGACCTCCCCCAATCGTCATGATTTTTCAAAGATAATGGCCAATGGCTCTGCAATCTCATCGGCCAACTCCTTTAGCACCCTTGGATGCAGTGCATCCGGCCCCATGGACTTGTGCTCATCCAGCTTTTCTAAATAGTCCCGAACTACTTCTTTCTCCACAGAGAGCTGGTCACCTCCTCCCCATACCGTGCTGCAGAGTGCAGCTGTCTGGGAGCTGACCTTGTCTGTGAAGACAGAGGCAAAAAAAGCATTGAGTACACTAGCTTTCTCCACATCCTCTGTCACTAGGTTCCCTCCTTCATTCAGCAAGGGGCCCACACTTTCCTTGACTTTCTTCTTGTTGCTAACATACCTAAAGAAACCCTTCTTGTTACTCCTAACATCTCCGGCTAGCTGCAACTCCAAGTGTGATTTGGCCTTCCTAATTTCACTCCTGCATGCCTGAGCAATACTTTATACTCCTCCTGGTTATTTGTCCAATCTTCCACTTCTTGTAAGCTGTTTTTGTGTTTAAGACGAGCAAGGATTTCACTGTTAAGCCAAGCTGGTCGCCTGCCATATTTACTTTTCTTCCTACACATCGGGATGGTTTGTTCCTGCAACCTCAATAAGGTTTCTTTAAAATACAGCCAGCTTTCCTCGACTCCTTTCCCCATCATGTTATTCTCCCAGGGGACCTTGCCCATCAGTTTCCTGAGGGAGTTGAAGTCTGCTTTTCTGAAGTCCAGGGTCTCTGTTCTACTGCTCTCCTTTCTTCCTTGTGTCAGGATCCTGAACTCGACCATCTCATGGTCACTGCCTCCCTTTCTTAAAAAGCGAAGGTTTCAGAGTAGCAGCCGTGTTAGTCTGTACTGCAAAGAACATAGCTGTGGGCTACATCCGATGAAGTGGACTGTAGCCCGCGAAAGCTTATGCTCAAATAAATTTGTTAGGCATGGCTACACTTGCAATTTGCAGCGCTGCAGCAGGGTGTGAAACACACCCTCTCCAGCACTGCAAATTGCGGCGCTGCAAGGCGCCAGTGTGGTCAAAGCCCCAGCGCTGGGGCGCGGCTCCCAGCGCTGTCCGTTATTCCCCACAGGAGGTGGAGTATGGACAGCGCTGGCAGAGCTCTCCCAGCACTGGCGCTGACTACATGCTTCCAGCGCTCAGCGCAGCGCTTTGAAGTGCAAGTGTAACCATAGCCTTAGTCTCTAAGGTGCCACAAGTGCTCCTGTTCTTTTTTAAAAAGCAAACCGAATGTTGGGAATCACTGACTGCCGCTGCACACTGAGAGGATGTTTTCAGAGAACTATCCACAATGACTGCAAGATCTTTCTTGAGTGTTAACAGCTAATTCAGACTCCTTCATTTTGTATGTATAGTTGAGATTGTTTTCCAATGTACATTACTTTGCATTTATCAACATTAAATTTCATCTGCCATTTTTGTTGCCCAGTCACCCAGTTTTATGAGATCCCTTTGTAATTCTTCTCTCAGTCTGCCTGGGACTTACCTATCTTGAATAGTTTTGTATCATCTGCAAATGTTGCCACCTCACTGTTTACCCATTTTTCCAGATCATTTATGAATATGTTGAACAGTACTGGTCCCAGTACCGACCCCTCAGGGATACCACTATTTATCTCTCTCCATTCTGAAAACTGATAATTTATACCTACCCTTTGTTTCCCATCTTTTAACCAGTTACTGATCCATGAGAGGACTTTCCTCTTTCACCATGATGGCTTACTTTTCAAAAGTCAATTTAAATTAAATCCTTTTTAAAAAAAAATATATTTTTTTAGAAATCTAGACCTGTTATGTGTTTTGGTGTAACTTGCATTATTCTTATGTTAAATTTGCATAATCCTAACAAAACATTTACTTTATTCATATCTCTTTTATATATCTCATTGGTCCTGACACCCCTGTAAATTGAACACCCCCTCATTGCACTTCCTGGGGAAACCACTGCCTCTGGCAGTGGTTAGACAAGCAACAGCAAGGCACTGGACTGGTCTGGAGTGAAAGTTCTGTGGGAAGGAACTGAAAAGAGTATTGGGGCTGCGGTGCAGCGCTTGCAGACACTTTCTTTGGCCTGTTTTCCTGGAAGAGTTAGCAGTGAGAGATTGTTAGTCACAGGTCAGTGGGTGGGTTTGTGCAAACTAGGAGTGTACAGGGAACTGTCTTTGAACAGAAGGAAGGAGAGAAACCGGCAAGAGGAAGGAGGCTGAAAGACTTCTCTGGCTTTGAACAGAATTCTGTGTTAATAGTTCTTGCTTTTAGCTGATCTCACTGAGGTCAGTTGGGGCGCATGGACAGACATGGGAGTGACTCAGCCAGGTCATTCCCATCTTCTGCCAAGCAACCAGGAGATGACAATGGCTAGCAGTTGTACTGTACTGTTTGCTACCAGCCTAAGATGTAAAAACTAGATGAATCAAAACAAGAAATTGACCTGTTTTGTTTTGTGAAATCAACAGCCTGCTAAACCCAGGGTTTTGAGTTCAATCCTTGAGAGGGCCATTCTGTGTGACAAAGTTGTTTGTGTTTCTCCTTGATGCAAAGCCACCCCTTTTGTTGATTTTAATTCCCTGTAAGCCATGCCATCAGTCGCCCCTCCCTCCATCAGAGCAATGGCAGACAATTGTTTCACGCCTTTTCTCAGTGCAGAACCAGAATCTGCAAAAGCGAAAACAGATAAGGAGGTGACAGCAGTGCGGTGACAAGAGTGATGAGGACATAGACATGGTCATAGACTTCTCACAGAGTACAGGCCGGGCAATGTGCCCTGGCAATGTGCACATCATGCTGATGAGCTCTGCATGAGCTCTGCATGGTCAACTGTGCTGATCAGCACGCCACACTGGCCAAACAGGAAATGAAATTAAAAAGTTTGCGACCCTTTTCCTGTCTACCTGGACAGTGCATCTGAGTTGAAAACGCTGTCCAGAGTGGTCACAATGGAGCACTCTGGGATAGCTCCTGGAGGCCAATACCATCGAATTGCGTCCACACTACCCTAAATTTGACCCAGCAAGGCTGATTTCAGTGCTAATCCCCTCGTCGGAGGTGGAGTAAAGAAATCGATTTAAAGAGCCCTTTAAGTTGAAAAAAAGGGCTTTGTCGTGTGCATGGGTCTAGGGTTAAATGGCGGTAACGCTGCTAAATTCGACCTAAAGTCATAGTGTAGACAAGGCCTCAGAGGAATTTTATAGCTACTGGCTGGGTGTCCAAAAAGGAGCTACCCACCTACCCTTTCATTGATCACACTTGGTAACTACTAAGCAGAAGCACAGAATCTAGATGGATTTGCTGCGTCTCCTGCAGGCCTTCCTAATGGCACAGCAGGGCTGCTCTTGGCTCTGCACAATGTTGTTTTGTTTAGCAGTGACTGTGAAGGGACTTCCAGCTATTTGGCTGTGGGAACTCTGGTATTAAGTGGACACCCTGTCTTAACTGTGTATGGCTGTATTGCTTGTAGATTTCTATATTCTGTACTGATATTACCAAATGGAGTATTTTGTAGCGGTCTGCTATAATTTAACTTATACAAACTATGAATATGCTCCCTCAGACTTAACCACCCGCCTTTCACACACTCCCTGCTTCTCACTCTCTGGGCTGGGAACAAGCCACCGGCATAAAAGTGCGTCCATTGGATTATTTTTATTTAATTACTTCTCATTGTTAAATTATTTATGTTTTTTTAAATTTCATTGCAGTGCATTTTCTTCCTGCCACTGTCACCTGGCAGCTAAGGGATGTGAGATTCTCCTCCATTGTGTTTCTGCCCACGGAAAAAGAAGAGACCCCACACTTCAGTACCTTTGGAAATAAAAGCAACCTGGAAACAAACCAGCTGTCTCCTCAGTGTGCAGTTTGTGTCTCTTTTGGTGCAGTTGATGTGTGTGCATCATGTGTGGTGGACAGGGGCACTGTGTGCTCACATGGGAATTCACCATCCTTGGTGCAGGATTTGACTTGTTCTGGGAGTGAACATAGCACTTGTGGAGTTTCAGGCACAGGCTGCATGACCTCCATTTATCTTTGGTGCAGATACAGCCCAGGCAGCACTAGTGCAACCTCCTCTCCTGCTGCCCTCCACCATCATCTGCACAGCCCACCTGTCAGGGCAGGAGGGGAATGTTGCTCCATGGATCCTGGTTCTCAGATGGGACTACCCTGGGATGGGGAGGTGTGGTTGCATCCATTAGGTCACCAGACTGAGCCTTCTAATATCCCTTGGTGATTGTTCCCAAGATCCAGGACTTTGTGCTCAAACATCTCCCAGCTTCCTTGTTTAATATAAAGGCCAAGGTTTCCTTGCAATATACAGGAAGAAAGTAGATTTTCACCCCAGATGGGACTTGAACCCACAATCTCTGGCTTCAGAAGCCAATGCCTTATCCATTAGGCCACTGGGGCCCTGATGTACAGCTACTGAAGAGATGGAAATTCCCTCTCATAAATGCACATTCCTCGCATTTGCTTCAACACCAAATAGCCCCTTTATGTGCCTTACAGAAATGTCTGCATCCCCTGGCAGCGAGGCAACTGGGCAGGTTGCTGACACAATTACAACACAGAATACAAAGTGTACAGTGCTGACTATATATAGTTTTATTACAAATATTTACACTGTAAAATATAAAGTACTATAGGGCAATCTCTTTATCATTAAAGTGCAACTTGCATATGTAGATTTTTTTTTGTTGCATAAGTGCACTCAAAAAGAAAACAATGTAAAACTTTAGAGTCCAGTCAGTCCTACTTCGGGTTCAGCCAATCGCTGAGACAAACAAGTTTGTTTACATTTACTGGAGATAATGCTGCCCGTGTCTTATATACGTCACCTAAAAGTGAGAACAGGCTCTCTCATGGCACTTTTGTAGCCAGCGTTGCAAGGTATTAACGTGCCAGATATGCTAACATCCATATGCCTTCATACTTCAACCACCATTCCAGAGGACATGCTTCCATGCTGATAACGCTCGTTAAAAAAATAACGTGTTAATTTGTGACTGAAGACCTTGATGAAGAACTGTATGTCTCCTGCTCCATGGTTCTATCCGCATTCTGCCATATATTTCATTTTATGGCAGTCTTGGGTGATGCCCCAGCACATGTTGTTCACTTTAAGAACACTTTCACTGCAAATTTGACAAATTTGGCAAAGAAGGTATAATGTGAGATTTCTAGAGACAGCTACAGCGCTCGACCCAAGGTTTAAGAATCTGAAGAGCCTTCCAAAATCCAAGAGGGACGAGGTGTGAAACGTTGTCAGAAGTCCTCAAAGAACAACACTCTGATGCAGACACTACAGAACCTGAACCACTAGACAGGAAAATCAATCTTCGGTTGGTGGCATCGTTATCGAGCAGTACCTGTCATCAGCATGGAAGCATGTCCCTGGCCTCTGATTGCTAGCAGCTCGGAGAGGAGAACAGGGGCTGGACCTCTCCATGGCCACCTGGTCTACTCACTCCCTCTGAAGCCCATAGCCAAGGCCAGCCTTTGGGGTGGGTGCCACCAGGGAATTGCCCAGGGGTACCATGGTCAAGGGCGGTGCTGTACGGTAGCAGAGGTGTGTGCTGCTGGTGTAAAGTCAGAAACTGCTCCCGGCTGGCAGGGGAGTGCTGCTTGGGGTGGTGCCCAGATTTCTCCCTGCTCCCTCCCGGCATAGGAGCATGGGGAGGGAGGAAGAGAAGGGGAGATAGCGGTGATGAGCGGATACTGCTCCCCCCAATGTTCCTCCGTGCCCCCCTCTCACAGCCCCCTAGCGATGTGCGGAGGAGCAGTGTTCAGGGGCGGCGGGGGGAGCGAGCAGCAATGCCAGCTACTCTGTGCATCCAGGTCAGTTTCCCCAAGTGGGCACAGGAGGGGGTGCAGGGGTTAGGGGAAAAGGGGGCACAGTGCAGGGATTACGGGTGCGGGAGGAGGGGGCACAGGGTTAGGGGTGCAGAGCTTCAGGGTTGAGTGCCAGAGGGGGGGGAGCAGGGATTAGGGGGACAGTAGCACAGACCCCACCTACTCCTCCTGCTTTCTCCTGACACCAGCACCACCCTTCCCAGCATCGCCTCATGGCAGCATCTGCTTCCGGACTCGCACCAGAAACGGGAAGTCTGGGCCCTGCCTGGCAGCGGCTGTCAGGAAATGGAAGCAGGAGACACGACCACTCCCATGGTGCTGTGGGGCCTGTCCTGGCTGGTGGGAGATGGAGGCAGTGGATACTACCACTCCCATGGTGCCATAGGGTTTTCAGGTGGGGTGCCTCCCCCCCCTGGGTTGGGCTCCAGGGGAGGTTTGGCATCTTAAGAGACTGGGGGGGGGGTTGCTTGGAGGAGGTTTGAGGACCAACAGCGAAGGGGAAGTTGGACACTGGCCAGAATACCAGGAGACAAGGCAGGTGAGGTGATACCTGTTACTGGACCAGCTTTGGAGCCACACAGGGTCTTCTTCATGCAGGGGAAAGGTGCTCAGAGCATCACAGTTCAATAGAAGGTGGAACGCTCTGCCCTGAACACCAGACATTCCCCTGCTTCCTGGAACGGGGGGGCCTGTCCCCATTGTCCTGTAAACAGCCCCACCATGTACCCCAGAGGTGGCTGCATCTTAGCACCAAGACACCAGTGGTCACTGCTCCAGAGGAGATGGTACATACAGGCCACTGCCCTACGTGGCCCCACACGTTACTGCCCCAAGAGATGAGGTACACACAGGCTACTACTCAAACTGGGCACCTGGGGTCACTGCAGCAATGGTTGTGGGGGATACATGCAGGGCACTGCCGCACATGGCCACCGGGGCCACTGCTGCAATGGTGGTGGTTTGGGGCAGGGGGGATGATAAACAGGCCACTGACTGAAGTGGCCACTACCACAATGGTGAGGTGAGAGAGGGTGGGATATATCAATAGTGTACTGCCACACCAGGGAACCACAGGGAGGTCTCTGCTCCAATTAGTAGAGATACACATCGGGTAGTGCTCCAACTGGGGGCCCTACCCCAGAGAGAGAGGGGGCTGGGGAAAGAAGAGGAAATCAAAGGCCACTGCCTCACTTAGCCACCAGGGGTCACTACCTAAATAGGGGGGACAAACACACAGGGCACTGCCCCACCTGACCAACAGGGGTCACTGCCCCAATTGGGGGATATACAGAGGGTATTGCCCCACAGAGATGCCAGGGATCAGTGCCTGCCATACCTGGCTCAGGGGTAGAAGGGATAGGGTGACCAGATGTCCCAATTTTATAGGGACAGTCCCAATATTTGGGGCTTTTTCTTATGTAGGTGCCTATTACCCACCACCCCCTCCCGATTCTTCACACTTTCAATCTGGTCACCCTGGGGCAGGGGCAGGGAGAGAGGGGCTACACACAGGGCACTGCCATACTTGGCCACCAGTGCACATCCCTAGTGGGGAGTGACACACACCAGGAGCAGGGCTCACTGCCACAAAGGGGTTGGAAGATACTGAGGCACTGCCTGACACGGCGACCCAGGCACCCTGCCACCTTGGGGAGGTGAAAAACACACCTCAGGCACTGATTCCTCTGGCTACCAGTGGTCACTGGCCCAAGGCAGGGGTTGGGGGGACTAAATACACAGGGGACTGCCCCACTGGGACAACACGAGTCACCGAGATGAGAGTGGGATACGCAGAGGGCACTGCCCCAATGGCTCATATACATACAGGGCGCTGCCTCACCTACCCACCAGCGCTCACAGGCACAATGGCAATGGTGGGGTCACATAGGCAACTGCCCTCAGTGGCTACCAGGGGGCGCTGCAGCAATGCTAGGGGGGATACATGCCAGGCATTGCTGCCCCTCACCACCAGGAGTCACTGCTCCTACAAGGAGGCCCCCTACAGGACACTCCCGTGCCTGGCCAGCAGGGGTCACTATCACTGGGGAGGGGCTATGGGGAAGCAGAGAAAGAGCAACTAACTGCAGTGGGGAAAATCGTCATCTACCGGGGAGAAAGAACGG
This sequence comes from Mauremys reevesii, assembly GCF_016161935.1. Taxonomy (NCBI): domain Eukaryota; kingdom Metazoa; phylum Chordata; order Testudines; family Geoemydidae; genus Mauremys; species Mauremys reevesii. The sequence continues at coordinate 33,079,334 of NC_052640.1, read as the reverse complement.
ACTCCGCTAGGACATCGCACCAACTCCGGCCAGGCTGGATACCAGCAATTCGGGGCTGGAGCAGCTCCAGCTAGAGGCTGGGCGGAGGCAGGTGACCTCGGTCTCTGTGCTGAGCAGGCTGCTTTGGCAGCGAGGAGGGACAGGGAACCCCCCAGCCAGGGTCTTGCTGCCCAAGGAGGGGGAGATCTGTGGCAGTTTTGGAGTAGCTGGTTCAGCAGCCGTGAGCCGCATGCTTGTCCCCGCCTGAGCTCTCCAGGAGCACATAACACACAGGTGTACACTGGATGTAGGCACCAGTGTAACGACAGGGCCAGACTCTGCTGAGTGCTGCCTGCGAGAGACAGGGGCAGAGTCAGACGGGCAGATGGGGGCAGGAGATGACAGGGCCAGCGGCCATGAGCTGAACCCATCACAAGTCCAGCCTGTGACGTCACCATCCGTCCCTGCAGCTCTCCATCTGTCCCGCTGTCCGTCCAACTCTCAACCCCCATCCGTCCCCAATGTATGCCACACACCCCCCTTCACCCATCTGCCTCACACACTCATCTATTTCCTCATGCATCCTGCTGTCCCTCTGATTGCCCCTGCAGTGCCCAGCACAAGGAGGCATAGTGGACCCTGAGTGAGGCTTTTGGGTGATGCAGTAATGGAGCTAGCGGGTGATAAGGAGGGTTCTGGGAATCTCTAATCCCAGCCCCACTTCTCCTGTGCCCAAAGCCATGACCACGAGCCCACCCCTCTCAGTCTCAGACCCCACAGCCCCAAAGACATGACTGGCCACTCATGCTGTGACCCAGTTACACCAATGAGGTCTCCCCGAAGATAGAGGATTGGAAGAGCAACCCCCTTATCCTGGCAGGCAGGACACATCCTTTCCAATATGGCAGAGACCTTGCCCGGGGGCAGATGGATCCAGCTGAGCCCATAGGAGACTGGGGGAGGGGGAGCAGAGGAAGAGGATGCAGGCAACTGAACATGACAGGTGTCCATGAAAGGAGAGAGAGAGTTTGAGTGTAAGTTGGCCAACATAGAGAAACCTCGGAGGAAGAAAGAAACTCAGAACAGGGAGTCACCCTCATGGATCCAACTTTCTGCTAGGGAGCACACACCACTCCTGGCCAGAGATGATCAGCCCTCGCAAATGGCAACATCATCTCCCTTGAAGCCACAGCTAGTCTGGAAACCCACACCCAGGTAACGGGAAGTCCCTGCCTGGAGCCAGGAGGACTGTGACCAGAGCCCTTCCCAAACCAGATACATATCTCACCGACAGAGACAGCTACTCTGATCCCAGCTGGGCAGCTCTAGCCTGGCCTCAACAGGATTCACGCAGTCACTGCTCTCGCTCACTTTCCATCTCACCTCAGGGCTGGACTCCGTCACCGCGAATTATTTTCTCTTGGTATGAAACACAACACAAAAGAAAAAGCAACGGTGGCGAGGCTCCTCTTCTCACTACTCCCACACCCCAGGGCTCCGGCTTCAACCTCCTCCCATTCTGCCATCACCGCTACAACTCGAAACCTGCAGCCTGGGCTCACACCTGGTTGTCTCCCCAATCCTTGGCGCTGTCCAGCACGTCTCCCTCCACAGAAGTCACCTGGCCTCGTCTTAGACTCCATCTTCATATTGCTCTTCTCCTTCCCAGAGCTCCTGCTCTGCCCCTCAGGCCTGTCTGTGCTCAGCTCTGCAGGCAGAGGGGAAGGGGCACGATGGGAACACACACGCCCCATTCCAGACACCCCGCAGCATCCACTGGGCTACCAAACCACGTCACCTGTGGCCAGAAACCACCCCCCACCCCGAGGGAGCAAAAACCCTTTGTGAGCCCAGCACACACAAGCCTGGAAAAGATTCACACCCACACCCAGCCCAGCCAAAGTGGGAGCTTCCCACACTTCCCGGCCACAGGCCCAGGGGGCTCATGGATGAGCAGGGGGGCCCCTGAAGAACTAGCCCAGCGTGTGATGAGTGACTGGGGGGTATGTGGGGCTGGGCCGCCCGGGGGGGGGGCAGGAGGGGCAGTTTGCCCCAGCCCCCACAGGGGCCCCCACTGGAGTTTTCGGGGCCCCTGGAGCAGGGTCCTTCACTCGCCCCGGGGGGCCTGGAAAACCCTTGCGGGGCCGGGCCCAGGAGCTTCCTCCGCTCCGGGGCGGAAGGACCCCCCCCCCCCGCTGGCGAGTTACCGCCGCAGCGGCACCCGCCGCCGAAGTGCCCCCGGGTCTCCGGCGGGGGGGCGGGGGGGCCCTGCCGCTCCGGGACCCGCCGCCGAAGTGCCCCCGGGGACCGAATTCCCGCCTCTGCCCCGAGCCCCCCCCGCCCGGATCCCACGGATCCCAACGGCTGCAGCGCGCCAAAGGCGGGGGGGAGCCTCGGGGCGAGGGAACCGGGGCCTCCCCCCGCGCGCCGAGTCTCTGTCCCGCGCTCTCTCCGCCAATCAGGGAGTGGGGAGGGGCGCGGCGAAGGGACGAGTTACGGCCCCTCCTGCAATAGAGGCCGCGCGTGAGAGAGACAGAGAACTACGTTTCCCAGTGTGCACCGGGAGGGAGCGCGTTGTCCGAGCAACCGGCGCACTTCCGCTCTGAGACGAGCCAGGAACTACAACTCCCAGCCTGCCCCGGGGCACCTCCGTCCTCTCGAGCCCAGGGAAGGGCAGGTCCCTGGGTCAACCTGACACCTCCCCTCACAACTCCTCAGCCCCGCCCCCCGAGAGCCCCCCCCCCCACCCGCGCCCGACGCGCACTCGCGGGTCCCGGGGTCTCGCCCGGCCCAGCCCCCCGCCTGCTTCTCCCGTGGCCTCCTGTCTCCCCCCCCGGGGCTGTTGGATGGAGCCATATGGAAATATGGGGAGCCAGGACTCCTGGGTTCTCCCCAGCTCTGGGAGGGGGTAGAGTGGGGAGGGGCAGTGCTGGGAGCCAGGACTCCTGGGTTCTCCCCCAGCTCCGGGAGGGGGGCAGAGTGGGGGAGGGGCAGAGCTGGGAGCCAGGACTCCTGGGTTCTCCCCCAGCTCTGGGAGGGGGGTAGAGTGGGGGAGGGGCAGGGCTGGGAGCCAGGACTCCTGGGTTCTCCCCCAGCTCCGGGAGGGGGGTAGAGTGGGGGAGGGGCCGAGCTGGGAGCCAGGACTCCTGGGTTCTCCCCAGCTCTGGGAGGGGTACAGTGGGGAGGGGCAGGGCTGGGAGCCAGGACTCCTGGGTTCTCCCCAGCTCCGGGAGGGGCAGAGTGGGGAGGGGCAGAGCTGGGAGCCAGGACTCCTGGGTTCTCCCCAGCTCTGGGAGGGGTACAGTGGGAGGGGGAGGGGCAGGGCTGGGAGCCAGGACTCCTGGGTTCTCCCCCAGCTCTGGGAGGGGCGTGGAGTGGGGGAGGGGCAGGGCTGGGAGCCAGGACTCCTGGGTTCTCCCCCAGCTCTGGGAGGGGGGTGGAGTGGGAGAGGGGCAGGAGTGGGAGCCAGGACTCCGGGGTTCTCCCCAGCTCTGGGAGGGGTGGAGTGGGGAGGGGCAGGGCTGGGAGCCAGGACTCCTGGCTTCTCCCCCAGCTCTGGTAGGGGGGTGGAGTGGGGGAGGGGCAGGAGTGGGAGCCAGGACTCCTGGGTTCTCCCCCAGCTCTGGGAGGGGGGTGGGGGTAGAGTGGGGGAGGGGCAGAGCTGGGAGCCAGGACTCCTGGGTTCTCCCCCAGCTCTGGGAGGGGGGCAAGGGGGGTAGAGTGGGGGAGGGGCTGGGGTGCCTGCTGCCCTCGCAGCGAACAGCAGAGCGCCCCCTGCAGCTTGCCGCCCCAACCACGTGCTTGGTGTGCTGGTGCCTGGAGCTGCCCCTGGTTCCAGCCCCTCTGCCCAGGCAGCTCCCCCAGCCTGACACACACACACAGAGCCCCTGTACCCGCCCCACCCCAGGGCTCCTCATCCCAGAGGGGAGCCCCCCGACTGAGTGGGGAATCAGACCCCCCCGAAATTACCCTGGGACCAGCTTGATCTTCCTCCGCCCTGCCCTGCTCTGCATGTATTCAGAGTGAGTCAGTTTCCCTGTCCCAACGTGTGTCCTGCCATGTGTCTCTTCTCCTCCCCAGTTCCTTCCAAACCACCCCATTGCCCCTGCACCCCGGGCTGGGTCTCTGCCAACCCTCCTGCCCCCAATATCTCCCTGCCCCTACAGGTCTATAGGGCTGGATCCCTCCCTCCCCCCTTCTCCCCTCATTTCCTGCCTCTGGGGGTCTATGGAGATGGGTGTCTCCTCTGCCATCTCCTCCCCTGCCCCCAATATCCCTCTGGGGCTCTCTGGGGCTGGGGCTCTCTCCCTGCCCCTGTGCTCTCCCCTGCACACGATGTCCTGGGAGTGACTCAGTTTCCCTGGACCAACATTTCACACACCCCACCCCCACCTGACATGTCTCCCTCCACCCCACCCCCTTCCTCCTGCACCCCAGGCTGGGTCTCTGCCAATCCCCCTTCTCCCCTCCTGACCCCAAGATCTCCTGCCCCTACGGGTCTATGGGTTGGGTCTCTCCTTCCCCGCCCCCATCCTCCCCCAATATCTCCCTGCCCGGGCCGTCTATGGGGCTGGGTCTCTCCTGAAGCCCCGCCCCAGCGCGGGCTCACGGACAATCCGCCCGGCGGCTGTGACGTGCTCACTCCTGCAGACAACTCAGTCCCTGGAGACTAAAAGGACAGAAGGTGTCACGTGTCCATGGGCGGGGCTATGCAGATGAGCAGTGTCTGGCGGCAGGACGGAGAGCAGCGAGATGAACCGAAGGAGCCCGGTGGAGAGAATTCTCTCCGTGTGGACAGAATCCGGTGTGGGGAGTTCGTGCTGTGGGTGCCTGCACCGGAGTCACTTCGGGGCAGTGTTTGCCACTGAGCTGCATATTGACCAAAGGTGTGTGAATGGAGTGTGGTGCCTGGCGGGGAGCAGCTCATGGTGAAAAAGAAAGCAGTGGGAGCAGCAGATCCTGTCCTAGCAGTGGTTTGTGTGGTTTCTTTGCAACCATGAGTGGGATTGTTGTGGGTGCAACTAGACCCCACCTTCTCTGATGGGGCGGGGCTTCTACTGTCTGCCTGGGGGTCCATGATGTCACAGCCCATGGGGGAGGGGTTGAATCATGTTTCTGAAGTGGGAGAGCAACTTCCCCTGTTCCCACTCATTCTCCACTAGGGGGCTGGGATCTCTAGGGAGGGGAGCCCAGGAAAAAACAGTCTCCCCTATGGAACCAGGAGTCCTGTCTCCCAGTCCTCCTGCTCTAGACCCCCTCCACTCCCAGAGCCAGGGATAGAACCCAGGGGTCCTGGTGCCCAGCCCCCTCCCTGCTCTGACCACTCGACCCCACTCCCCTCCCAGGGTGGTGCAGGGGTCACTGGGTCTGTGTCTCAGCTCTGCTAAGGGCCTTGACTGATTTTCTCAAAAGTGCTTCCTTCTGTATCCAGCATATCTGCCCCCCCCCCGCCCAGTCGCTGCCCACCCCCATGTGGGGGCACCAGCAGTGTGCCGGGTCGAGATGGGAAATTGTCCAAGCTGGCCCAGGAGAGACATGTGTGTCCCTGCTGGTGGGGCTGAGCCCCGCTGTGTGTGTGTGTGTTGGCTTTGCAGGATTTTGTATCCTGCAGCAAGTGACACACACATTGATGCACAAAGGGACTCACACAGTCCCAAGAACACTCACACACAACACACCCAGAGGGGCATGCTAGCTCCATCCCCAAAGAGAGAAACAATCACACCCCCCAGCCATGCTCACAATCACACACACACTGGAATATTCACAATTGTGCTCAGAGACACAACCGCACACAGTTCACTCCCACTGCTCCCAACACAAGGATCTCCTGCCCCATACAGCATGTGCCAAGGCCTGTGGAACTCACTGCCACTGGACAGCTACCAATGAAAATGGACCTTTCCAGGAGACCAATAGACATAGCCGTGGCGACAGAGGGGGCTGGGCTTCCAGGGCCTGACCCTGGCTGAGACTGGTTCTGACCATAGGGGTCTATCCAGCCGGGGACAGCGTGACCCACACACAAACCCACCAGAAGCGCCTTTCTTAGCAGGTCTCCCAGGCCATCCCCCACCCTGCCCCGGGTTGGGTAACAAAGGGGCAGTATGAGACTCTGGGCCATGTGTGAGGAAGTGGGACTGGTCTTACTGGGGTCTGTGAAGCTTCAGTGTCCCCAGTGCAGTTCTTAAGTATCTAGCAAAGCAAACGGCCAGTGCAACCGAATGCCTGACACTCTGTCTCCTAGCAACTGATGGCCTGGGCCCCTCCCCTGCAAAGGTGCAATTGAAGGTGTTGGAGACAAAGGGGTCAGGTGACCTCCTGGCCCAGGAAAGAAGCTGAGCAGAGAGGAGGGGCTGGAGGGGGTTGGGCAGACTGGAGCTGGCTGGGGAAAGAAGGGAAGCACAGACAGGGCTCTGATCCCCAATGGGGGCTATAGGGCTCCTGGGGCCCCAAGATGGACCTAACAGGGGGGATCCTGTTATCTGTGCCTGCAAGACCTGTGTTGGACTGTGTTCCTGTCGTCTAAATAAACCTTCTGCTTTACTGGCTGGCTGAGAGTCACTGTGATCGCAGGAAGCTGGGGGTGCAGGACCCTGACTCCCCCACACTCCGTGACACCATGTCGCAACTCGGCCCCAGCCCCCCACTCACACACGCTGGTGACTTGGGTAACTGCCGAGGGATTGCACAAGAGAGAGTCAGAGCCAGGGAGAGAACCCAGGAGTCCTGGCTACCCCCCGACACACACTCTAACCACTGGACCCCACTCTGCTCCCAGGGCTGGAGATAGAACCCAGGAATTCTGACCACCAAACCGCCCCCCCCCCCGCTCTGACCACCAGACCTCACACTCCCCTTTTAGATTTTAGTCTCGCTGCCTCTTCTATCCACCCACCCCACCTGTCCATCCCTTTGCTGCAGGTTTTTGGGGTGTCACCCCTGCTCTGCATTCCCCCAGTGCAGCCCAAGGCTTTTCCTCCCCTCAACCACACATCCTCACCCCTCTCGTGCTGGATCATCTGCTTGGCCCCCTGCCCCCTCTCGGGATGCGCTGTGCGGCTGGGGATTGTGCAACGGCCCAGCACCAGGCAACACAGAACGGACACCACGTGCCCTGCCCCACCTCATGTGAGCTGCTCTCCAGGTGCATCGGAGCCCGGTGCCCCGCATCTTGGCACTCCTGCCCCACAGGGGGTGAGCTGCAGCCCCACCACACTCCGCAGAGGGGAGAAGGGTCAGGCCAGCCAGCCCTTGTAAGATGGGGAAATCACCACCAGGGTGAATGGTATGGGGGCTGTGACATACAGAGAAACGGTTGTTGCGCCGGCAGAGGGCAGCAGAGCATGCACACACACACAATTGCAAACATACACAAACACATGCATGAATCCAGACACACACACGCACAGAATTGCTAATATACACAAACATCCGCACAAATCCAGCCAACATCAACACAACTGCTAACAGATGCAAACACATGCACAAATCCAGCCACATGAACACACAGACTTGCACAGCCACAAACACCCCCTCCCCACACACAAAACCCCATGCAGAAATCAATCAGTCAATCAATACACACACGCACAATCCCCATTCTATGCACACACCTTGGGTCAGTGTGACACTGAATACTTCAGTTGGATGGGGGGCCCAGCACCATGGCTATTCCCTGCCCCCCAGGGCTTGCAGGGGTGGATTGGGGGCACAGGGGGCACGATCCATTGCCAGACAAGGGGTGGGGGGGTAGAGATGGGGATGGAACCGTGGCACCACCCAGTTCCTGGCACAGGCTCCTTCCAGGATTTGCATTTCTTGGTAGTTTTCACCCCATCACCACTTCCTGCCCAGCCCCCTCCTGCTGTGCAAGACGGTTCTGGGGGGACGGGAAGAACCCAGGAGTCCTGGCTCCCAGCCTCACCTGTGCTAAGGTACGAGACTCTACTCTAACCCCAGTGCTGGGACTGGACCCTAGGAGTCCTGACAGCCATCTTCCTTTCCTCTAACCACTAGACTCCACTCCTGCCCTTTTGGGGAGCCAGGACTCCTGGGTTCTGTCTCCAACTCTGGGAGCAGAGTGGGGTCTAGTGGTTAGAGCAAGAGGAGCCAGGACTCCTGGGTTCTACTCTCAGTGCTACTGTGTGACACTGGGCCTCTGTTTCTCCTCCCACTTTTTGGGTGTGGAGCCTGTAAACTCTCTGGGGCATGGCCTGTCTCTCGCTGTGTCTGGGCAGCGCCTGGCCCAAAGGGGCCTGATCTCAGCTGGGGCAGGGACTGTCTCTGTGTCTGTGCAGCCCCCGGCACAACAGGGGCCTTGATTCTGCCCCGGTCTCTGTAGGTGCTGCTGTTGTACAGATAAGTAGTCGTGATACTAAAAGGCGTGGCAGTGCGTGAGTGCACCACCATTGCCATGCAAGGGCTAAATGTGATTCTTATCCCTGTGACCCACTGTGAAGCGTTCCCCGATCCTCCACCCTGAGCCCCTTGTACCGCTGCCTTTGTCAACGGCAACGCAGAAAGCCACCCAGCTCTAGCCCTAAAACAAGAAGATGACCAAAAAAAACCTCACACCAACAGGAAACCAGCCCCAGCAGTTTGTGACTTCACTTCCCAAAATTATATACACAAACACACACACACAGAGCCCCGCTCTAACAGCCCCTTTGCCAATGCACCACCTCACCTCGTCCAGAGAGGTCTAGGTGGGAAGCTTCACGTGGGAGCAGTGATGGACAGCACCATCAAGGTAGGTTCTGGAGATGGTCCTCCAGATGCAGGCGTCTGGGCTCCAGCTGGCACTGGGCTCACACTGGGCTGTGTTCAGTTCCTCTCTCTGGTGTGCGCCTGCTCCACAAACGCCCCGCCCCTGCTCTTTCCTTCTGGTACAAAAATATCCTCTTCCTTCGCCCCAGAGAGAGACACCCACGGTGCTGCTCAGCACACGCCTTCCCCACCTTCCCCATTCCCAGGAGCGTGCAGGAAGGGAGTCATGATTGGGGAGAGCCCGTGTCCCGAGGGGAGGGTATTTTGGGGCTTGCCTCCACAGAGCATGGGGTGCCAATAGGCACCTATGGATGGTCCCGCCAAGCAGAGCCAGGATGGAAATGGGGGCCTGTTCCCCAACATGGAGAATCTGGGTGCAACCTTGCTTAACAGGTCAGTCTGTCCTTTCTCTGACTCTCTCATTCCAGCTTCAGCTAGCACTTGTGGTTCATTTGCTCTTTTCATTCCTTTCCTTCTCTAGCTTGTATGTCCTTGCTTTCTTTTTCCTCTACCTTTCACGCTCTTGCTTTCTTTCCTTCTTTTCTAATATTTTTCTCTCCCTTTATTTCTTTCTCTGCCTTTCACATTCTTTTCGCTTGCTCTCTCTCTTGCTGGTTATTTTTTCATTCTTTTCCTCGCTCCCTTCCGACCCAAGCGGTTCTCCTCACACAGATTTTGACAGGTTTTCCCCTGATCAGCAAGTGGATTAAGCACGACTTCAGTGGGTGTTTGCCAGGCCAGGAAGCAGGCTGGCCGGGTGTCTTCATGGCCATCTGCTGTCCATGCATAGGCATGGTCCTCCCTCCTCTGGCCCTGACCTCAGTCGCTCTGTGGCTTATAAGCCTTCCTCAGAGCTGTCAGCACCAGCCGCCTCTGCTCTAGGTGCCCAGAGGAGGAGAGGTGTGCTGGGCTCCAGCCTGGGACTCTTCCTCAGGGCCGCCCAGAGGGGGCAAGAGGGGCAATTGCCCCAGGCCCTGAGCCCCACAGGCCCCCACGAGTTTTTCGGGGCCCTGGAGCGGGTCCTCACTCGCCCGGGGCCTGGAAAACTCTTGCGGGCCGGGCGCAGGAGCTTCTTCGCTCCCGGTCTCGCCGGCGGGGGTCCTTCCGCTCCGGGCAGAAGGACCCCGCTGACGAATTACCGCGAAGACGGAGCGGACCCGCCGCCGAAGTTCAGCTCGGTCTTGGCGGTAATTCGGCGGGGGGACCCTTCCCTTCCGGGACCCGCCGCCGAAGTGCCCCGAAGACCCGCGGCGGGGACCTCCCCTGCCGCCGAATTTCCGCTGAAGACCGGACTGCGCTTTGGCGGCGGGTCCCCCTTCGGCAGTAATTCGGCAGCGGGGGGGCCCCCACCGCAGGTCTTCAGGGCACTTTGGCAGCGGGTCCCGGAACGGAAGGGCCCCCCGCCGCCGAAGACCCCAGGCCCCCGGAATCCTCTGGGCGGCCCTGCTCTTCCTCCCTCCTGCCTACCAAGCCTGGCCCTGCTTTCTTCAAGTGCCATGTGGGCAAGAGGAAAAGTGTGGCCACAAGCACCAAACTTGTGGGCATCAGGTCAAGCAGTGAGAATCCCAACCCCCAGAGCCACTTCTAGACCCCCACCAAAGACCTGACTCCAGTAGGGAGGAGTCACCCAGCAGGAGGGAAATGATTCACTCTTACATAGCTGGAGACAGGAAAGCACTTTGAGCACCAGATCTTTACCACCAGCTAACACAAGGTCCCACTGAGATTTGAACTCAGATTGCAGGATTCAGAGTCCTGAGTGCTGCCCGTTACACCATGGGACCAGCTCATACTGCCTTCTCTGCACATTGGTGACTCTCACAGGGCTGGCTTGTGTAAGGGACTGTTGGCCCTTTACTAAAACTTAGTGGGGTTTTTGGTTGGCTAGTTTCCAGTCCCAATAGAAGGGGGAAGGGTCAATGGGAAATCAGGACCCTGAGACTGACATGCCCCTGGTGCAATGGTCACCAACTGGTAGGGAACAAGTGAGAATTTGTTAATGGAGAAAAATTCCTGGTGAAAATTGGCAAAGCTGTGGAGAGTTTGAAAAGTTCCAGTGAATTTACACATGGGTCTTTACACATGGGTCTCAACCTCAATTTACCTTAGGGCCAGTGCCAGTCCTCCCAGTGGGCCAATAATGTCACTCACACCGCCCAGAACCCGCCCCCCAAAACTCTGCCCCTCACCTGCCTAAGGTTCTGGGAGGGAGTTTGGGTGGAGGAGGGATTCTGGGGGGCAGGCGCTGGGAGGGAGTTTGGGTGGGGGAGGGGCTCTGAGGGGCAGGCGCTGGGAGGGAGTTTGGGTGGGGGAGGGGTTCTGGGGGGCAGGCTCTGGGAGGGAGTTTGGGTGGGGGAGGGGTTCTGGGGGGCAGGCTCTGGGAGGGAGTTTGGGTGGGGAGGGGTTCTGGGGCAGGCTCTGGGAGGGAGTTTGGGTGGGGAGGGGTTCTGGGGCAGGTGCTGGGAGGGAGTTTGGGTGGGGAGGGGTTCTGGGGGCAGGTGCTGGGAGGAGTTTGGGTGGGGAGGGGTTCTGGGGGCAGGCGCTGGGAGGAGTTTGGGTGGGGAGGGGTTCTGGGGGCAGGCTCTGGGAGGGAGTTTGGGTGGGGAGGGGTTCTGGGGGCAGGCTCTGGGAGGGAGTTTGCAGCGCCGTAACATGGCGAGGCGAGTGAGGCACTTGCCTCAGCTGCAGAAAGTGGAGGGCGCAGCTCTACCACGATCAGCGGCGCCGGTGGCAGCTCTACCCCTGCCACTTCTTCGGGGGCAGTGCGGCTGTGGGTCCTTCTCTCCGCGAGGGACTCAGGGACCCGCTGCCGAATTGCCACTGAAGGATGAATGAAGCGGCGGTGGCACTTCAGTGGCAGGTCCTACCCTCCGACAGGGACTCAAGGACCCGCAGCCAAAGAGCCTGGAGCTGGCCCTTGCCTTGAGTACAAAAATTCCTTGTAGGGCTCTGGGAGTTTGGGTGCTGGGTGCAGGCTCTGGGCTGGGGCAGGGAGTAGGGGGAACAGGAGGAGGGGTGGGGTGCAGGCTCTGGGAGGAGATTAGGGTGGGCAGGAGGGTGTGTGGAGGGAGAGGGAGTTGGGGGCAGGTGTGTGTGAGGGGTGCAGGCTCTGGGAGGGAGTTTGCGGGGAGGAGGAGGGGGTATGTGGGGAGGGGATGGTGGTGCAGGCTCTGGGAGGGAGTAAGGGGTGCGGTGCTTACCGGGGTGTCCAAGGTGGGGTGGGCTGGGGGGCCTCCACGTTCTGCTGCCCCCAGGCATCACCCCCGCAGCATCCCATTGGCTGCAGGGGCTCGGGGTGGGGGAAGCGCGCGGAGGCACAGACCCACCCTGCCCTGCCATGCAGAGGGGCCGGCAGCCATTGGAGTGAGCAGGCAGATGCTGCTCAGCTCCGCTGCACTGCTGGGGCTCCTGGGGGGGAGCGCCTGGGGGCAGCAGGTGGGGCCAAGGGAGTGACCCGGTCCCAAAACTGCTGGAGCCCCACGGGTGAGACCTGGGGACCAGGACTGCCAGCCAAACTCCTTGAAGAGGAGGTGTCCCTCTCCTGTCAAAAACTGATCTTCCTCCTTCAGTTCAGTGACAGCTTGAATTGTTCCTTATCCCGGCAGAGCCAGAGGATTGAAAGCAGCAACATCAAACCCCTGTGTAACTCGCAGGAATGGACATAAACACTCCCTGGTATCTGAGGAGATGTTTAGCTTTGCCCTTGGTCAACTACAAGGCCAAAGGGAAAGGAGGTGGCACCAAAGGGAAAGGAGAGTGAAACATGGCACATCATTGTTATGCCCATGGTGGCTGCAAAATCTTTTTATGTACTTCTTCTTATCAGCAGTGCATTATTTTCTCTGGCATCTAGACCTTGACTATACCTTGGCCAAGAAATTTGTACCTTGATAAAATAATTGACTGCCCCTGGTGAAGGCAATGGACTTGACACCCACTGGGATGTCCCAACACCGGTACAAGTGCTAACAACATGGCTGCCTTTTAGCCATCGATTTTAATCGGGGCAATACATTGAAACAAACCCCTGTTAAATCATTGCTCAGCCCGAGTCCTTCACCCACATTCCCTAGAGCACTGGGCCACCACGTGGACGTTTCATTTCCCACCTCAATTTCACAGAGACACAATTTCCTTTGCACAGATCCATGAACAGTGAAATCTTCCTGTGTCTCTGGTCTGAGCCAGGGCATTCGATTCCAGTGAACCCTTCTCTCCTGCAATGGCGATGGTCAGACAGAGGGGTTGTGGCACCTGCATCCCTGGCAGGAAGCTATTGGCTCAGCTCTTTCTTTCTGCTGCTGCTGTTAGTCCATGTAACATCAAGGGTGGAATGCAAGGCTGAGTTCACGCACCAGCCCCCTGAAATATTTCAGTGCCCCAGAGAAATCCTGCCCCTGGAACAATGTGCTGGAGATTTGACTAGGAAAGGGACTGTCTGAATTGTCAGAGTGGGGAATGAACAACAATCTACAGCAATGTCGTTCACACAAACACACTCTCATCCTGCTCCAGCTGGAAGGGAAATGGGCAGGAATTCTCACTGTTCACCCAAGGGCACACTTACAGTAGGAGGAGGGAGGGGATTTCTCCCTTTGGGTCTTGAAAAAACAAGAGTGAAAAACAGGGTGCTGGGCTATGGGGGAGATCTGTGTGTGTCAGGGCACTGCGGGTCTGTGTGGGGCATTGTGCAGTTATGGTGTGGGGCTGTGGGGAAGGGCACTGGGAGGGAGGAAGGAAGGGAGGGGAAATCTGTGTGTATTGGGAAACTAGAGAGTGGGGGTTTCTGTGTGGGGTGCTGGGCAGCTGTGGTGGGGCTGTGGGCAGGGGTGTGCTGGGTGAGGTGTGTGTGCACAGCACTGTGCATTTGTGGTGGAAGAGTTGTAGGGGGGTGCTGGGCAGGGGAGCTCTGTGGCACAGCATGGGCGCACCCCAATAGGAAAGGGCAGGCTGGTAGCACAGGGCCAGGCGGACCAGTGTGCCTCTGGCTCCCAACGGGGCTGCGCACCTGTGTCTGTCTGTCTCCCCCCCAGCTCCACCAACGTGGCCTGATAGTTCACGCTTGCGACCTGGTCACCCTCCCGCTCCCTCCATCCTTCACTCCCTTCCCTGCGTCCCCCCAGCCCTGTCCTCTGTCCCGTCCCCTTTCTGCATCCGTCCCTGCCCCATTCGTCCCCTCCGTCCCATCCCTGCATCCCCCCAGCTCTGTCCTCTGTCCCGTCCTGTCTGCATCCGTCCCTGCCCCCTTCGTCCCCTCCGTCCCGTCCCTGCATCCCCCCAGCCCTGTCCTCTGTCCCGTCCCCTGTCTCCATCCGTCCCTGCCCCCTTCGTCCCCTCCGTCCCGTCCCTGCATCCCCCCAGCCCTGTCCTCTGTCCCATCCTGTCTCCATCCGTCCCTGCCCCCTTCGTCCCCTCCGTCCCATCCCTGCATCCCCCAGCCCTGTCCTCTGTCCCGTCCCCTGTCTCCATCCGTCCCTGCCCCCTCCGTCCCGTCCCTGCATCCCCCCAGCCCTGTCCTCTGTCCCGTCCCGTCAGGTCCGCCCAGAGGATTCCGGGGGCCCGGGGTCTTTGGCGGTGGGGGGCCCTTCCGTTCCGGGACCGCCGCCAAAGTGCCCCGAAGACCCGCGGCGGCAGCCCCCCGCCGCCGAATTACCGCCGAAGCCTGTGCTAATTAATCAGATGCATAAAGAGTATTTAAGACAACAGCTCAGCCCCTCTCACCCACCCTCTCTCCATCACCATTGTCAACTTTATCTGGATGTGTTTTTATGGATAAACTGAACTGATCTGACTGGCTGAATCAAACAATAAGTTGTTCCAAACGAATCACGATGCTTCAGGTCAATAACTGTTTGGGAAACATCTGTTACGTTACTGCTTCAACATTCAGCTGAGAAAATTATTAGATATATATTCTGATAATTTGAACAGAAACAAAGTCATCGTAACAGAACATTGAGAGAGGATCAAAGCCTTAGGTTTTGAAAATAAATATCACACGTCAACATTTTTTCCATAAATGCTTCGGCAGCGGGAGACCATTATCCTAAGATAACATTCTCCAGCAGAGAGATGATCTCTTAATTAGAGCAACATGTAAACTACTTTTGGATGCTTGATATAAATCCTGCAAACTGATTCATTGATACTTTTACTAAGATGAATTTTGATATCATGGGATGAAATCCTGGCCCTATTGTAGTTTATAGAACGAGGAGTACTCGTGTCACCTTAGAGACTAACACATTTATTTGGGCATAAGCTTTCATGGGCTAAAACCCACTTCATCAGATGCATGCAGTGGAAAATACAGTAAGAAGATATATATACAGAGAACATGAAAAAATGGGAGTTGCCATACCAACTCTAACAAGATTAATCAATTAAGGTGGGATATTATCAGCAGGAGAAAAAAAAACTTTTTGTAGTTTTAATCAGGATAGCAAACAGTTCACAAGAAGGTGTGAGTAACACTAGGGGAAAAATTAGCATGGGGAAATTTTTTTGGAAAAGTTATTTTGTTGAAGAATTGCGACTTTTAGGTCTGTAATCAAGCGTCCAGGGAGGTTGAAGTGTTCTCCGACTGGTTTTTGAATGTTATAATTCTTGACGTCTGATTTGTGTCCTTTTATTCTTTTATGTAGAGACTGTCTGGGTTGGCCAATGTATATGGCAGAGGGGCATTGCTGGCACATGATGGCATATATCACGTTGGTAGATGTGCAGGTGAAGGAGCCCCTGATGGTGGGGCTGATGTGATTAGGTCCTATGATGGTGTCCCCTGAATAGATATGTGGACTGAGTTGGCAACTGGCTTTGTTGCAAGGATAGGTTCCTTGGTTATTATTGTTTTTGTGTGGTGTGTGCTTGCTTCAGGTTGGGGGGCTGTCTGTAAGCGAGGACTGTCCTGTCTCCCAAGGTCTGCGAGAGTGAGGGATCATCCTTCAGGATAGGTTGTAGATCCTTGATGATGCGCTGGAGAGGTTTTAGTTGGGGGCTGAAGGTGACGGCTAGGGTTTGTACTGTAGTACGGTGCAGTGTTTCTTTACAAAGGGCAATTGTTTGCTACTTTCCTTAGTAGGGACTAGGTGAAAATAAGATGAAAAAATCCAGCTTTTTGTTGGATATTGTTTATCTGCTCCTTGCACATTCAGGGTAATAGCTTAGAACTTTCACGAAACTGAAGTTGCATAAAATGAGTTTTGTTTTAATACAGTTTAATTTAATTACTTTCAATTCTCTGATAAACACAGCATTGAGTGGTGAAAAAGGGACTGTCACAAAGATAAGAATGGCAATAAAATATATACTGAAAACAACAGATGAGTAAGAGCTTCATTGTTTAAATAGTACATAGAAAGAAAAAACTATTATATATTAAGAAAAAAATAGGGAAATTAACAAACCAAAAAACCCCTCATTTAACGTTACTTACGTTTGCTTTCATCAATAAAATAAACCATAAAATAATTAGGAAATACAAAGTCAAGATTTTCAAAAACGATTAAAAGGTTACGAAATTTTACGTTCTCTTGTTAGCAAATGTCCAAATAAGTGTTGCCCTGGGCACCCTTAATTCAGTCCTCTTGTGCATTTCCATGATGATGCAGACTTTCATTACCTGATCCCAGGAAGAAGATCAGCAGGAAGAAATGGAATAAGAGGAAAGAGAAGATGAGAAAAGAGGAAAGGAGGAAGAGGGAAGCCCAAAAGGACAAATTTCAAACACCCGCAGCGAGTCACAGATTCATAAATTCCATGGCCTAAAGGAACCACTCTGGTCTGACTTTCTATTTAACATCGGCCATTGAATTTCCCTGAAAATAATTCCCACAGAAATTAAAGCAGATTGTTTAGAAAATCACACAATCTTGATTTTTTTAAAAAAGGCCAGTTGTGGAGGATCCAGCACAACCCTCGGTGAATGGCTCCAAACCCTGAGGTTAAAAATGCGCGCTTTCTCTCTAGTGTGAATTGGTCTAGGCTTCAACTTTCAGCCATTGTCTGCTCTTAACCTTTATCTGCTAAAGTGAAGAGCTCATTAGTATATATTTCTTCCCTTAGGCTCACCGCTTACCCTTCTCTTTGAATGAGCTCCTGTACTCTGTCAGCACAAGGAGGGTTTTCTAATCCTTTCATCATTCATGTGGCTCTTCTGTGAACCCTGTCCAATGTGAGAGCATCTGTCTCAAACTGTGGACACCAGAAGTGGACACAATTTTCCAGGAGTGGTTGCACCAGTGCTCAGTACACAAATATGGAACCTCTCTATTTCTACTTGAGATTCTGCTCTTTGTATGGCTCCAAGAGTCACATTTGAACCTTTGGCCACTGGGAACTCATGGGGAGCTGATTATCCCCCATGACCCCAAGTCTTTTTCAGAGTTGGTGGTTCCCAGGTTTGAATCCTCTATCTTGTACACAGAGCCTATATTATGTCTTACTTTCTACACAGGTGATGACTTCTTTCGACAAAATCTAAACACAGAAATGAAAAAAACTCACAAAGTATCTCCTCCCCACCAATCCCCTTGGTCCTCACAGAGAGACAGCAAAGATGGAGGCTTGCTGCAACCAGGCTACAGGGGTCTCCGAGCTTCCCCCTGCCCCATCCCTGTCCTGCCTGGCTGTTGTCAAGGGAGCTGTGTGAGGTCACATCCGCCTCATCGTCTTTGCCCAATAGGCTGAATTCCTGCCAAAGACCTTTGTGAAGTCACTGCCACACTCACCTTTCCCTTTTTCACAGAGGTGTCAGTTGAGAAACAATTTGATGGCCTAATCCGGCCTCTATATCTCAGGCTATGAAATTTCACACACTTAGCACCATATTAAGCCCAATCGCTTGTAGGAATTCACTAAAAGGCACCTTCCAGAATGACAACAAGTTGTGATGTGAGGATAGCTGGAAACAGAGAATCCACCTTTCCCCTAGGTAATTTGTTCCAGTGGCTAGTGTCTCTCACTGTCAAAAATGTGTGCCTTACATTTCATTTGAATTTCTCAGGCTTCAGCTGACAGCCATTGGTTCTTGTTGTGCCTTTCTTGGCTAGATTGAATTAGCCCTGCCCCATGAAATCCGATCTCCCCGTCCTGCTGGGAGCCCCTCAGGCAGGAGCACCCCAGTAGGTGCCTCCTAGCTGTTTGTCTTCTGGATTTGGGACAGGACTTCCCCTGTATGGATGCTCTCCGTAGGGATATCAGATGCACCTCCAGAGGCAGTGCAGAAGCAAGTGCACTGCATCAGCCTGTCATTGGGATCAGGGCTTTGGCCTTGGCAGCTTCTGCTTCAGCCACATCTCTGGGTGCCCAGTCTCAGGGCTTCTGACCCCTGTGGCCACCTCCACATTTGGGAATGTCTTGTAGTTTCAGAACGGTTGGTGGCTCCTTCCCTCCAAGCCCAGGTCTGAAGGCAGGACGGCAGTGAGGGTGGCAATGCTGTGACTCTCCTGCAACAACCTTTGAACTCTTCCACTCTTCCATTTTGGTGGGGAAGCCCACCAAACAACATCTAATTGAGATGGACGTGTTCCCAGGGAATGTCTCAATTACAAGGAATCAACATTTCCCAGCTGAAATAAATGTTGTGCTGGAAAACTTTCTTTTTTTTTTCCTTTCGAAAGGACTTTTGGCTTCAGATTTTTTTTTATTTTTTTTTTAGACTGTGGCTTTTCTGTTTTGTGGCACACAAGCAGACAAGTTAGAGAAAACATAAAATATTCTTGCTGAAAGTTTGCAATATCTTGTCAATTTGTTTATTAAGACCAGAACAATAGCACATAAGAACCCAAAAATCAGAGGGAGAGAACATAGGCTACTGCCTATAACAGAGAGGCACAACTCACTGGGTACCTGCTGACTGACTGGTGCTAAGTCCCAAGTTTGTTCTGCCTTACTGAGCTGCCTAGCATGCAAGCACGTACAGAAACGCTGCCCAACATGTAACGTCACAGTATTCAATTTTAACACAACTGCAAATACATCAGAGCATCAACATTTTCTGTTTTACAAGGTCTCTCCTTTTTTGGAACCCTTGTTTCTAAAAAAGCCATGCGAGACTTGAATCAAATTTCAGTGACTAATTATCATGTGTGTGGCATCATCATTAATGCGTGTTCTATGTAGTTAGGTTATTGTCTTCTTTAGGAAATTTGGGGAAACAGGAGCCCTGGGAAACCCTGTTCCCCTCCTACACACTGCACATTTGCTGCTACCTGGTGCTGGCTGAGCAGTAGCATTGTGACATCAGAGAGGATCCACCACTCAGCACCCGTCCCTCCAGTTCATTTGCATACTTGCGGAGAATGAATAGCAACCTGGCTACCATGGCAAGAGCTACCTTTGATGACTGATTGCCCCCTTATTACCAGAGCATCATTACAGAAAGGAAGTTTGTAAAGAAACAGGGCCAGATGTGGATAGCCGCGATAGCCTCCTGCTGTGCTCATTTGAGTTTGTACTGTAGTAGGGTGCAGTGTTTCTTTACAAAGGGCAATTGTTTGCTACTTTCCTTAGTAGGGACTAGGTGAAAATAAGATGAAAAATTCCAGCTCTTTTTCTTGGATATTGTTTATCTGCTCCTTGCACATTCAGGGTTATAGCTTAGAACTTTAGCGGAAACTGAAGTTGCATAAAATGAGTTTTGTTTTAATACAGTTTAATTTAATTACTTTCAATTCTCTGATAAACACAGGATTGAGTGGTGAAAAAGGGACCTTCACAAAGATAAGAATGGCAATAAAATATATATTGAAAAGAACAGATGAGTAAGAGCTTCATTGTTTAAACAGTACATAGAAAGAAAAAACTATTATATATTAAGAAAAAAATAAGGAAAGTAACAAACCAAAAACCCCTTCATTTAACGTTACTTAAGTTTGCTTTCATTAATAAAATAAACCATAAAATAATTAGGAAAAGAAAGTCAGGATTTTCAAAAATGATTAAAAGGTTACGAAATTTTTACTCTTCAGCTGACAGCCATTGGTTCTTGTTGTGCCATTTTTGGCTAGATCGAATTAGCCCTGCCCCGTGAAATCCGATCTCCCTGTCCTGCTGGACCCCCCAGCCAGGAGAACCCAGTAGGGGCCTCCTAGCTGTTTCTCTGCCCGGCTGGGGACAGGACTTCCTCTCCGTGGGGATATCAGACGCACTTGCAGAGGCAATGCAGAAGTGAGTGTGCTGCATCAGCCCGGTGTTGGGCTCAGGGCTTTGGCCTTGGCAGCTTCTGCTCCAGTCACATCTCTGGGTGCCCGGACTCAGAGCTTCTGGCCCCCTGTGGCTGCAGCCAGGGCTGGGGCACTGGGCTCAGGACTTTCATGCCCTTCCCAACTCCTGACGGCACTCTGGGTACCTGGGCTCAGGGCTTCTGCCTGGCATCTGAAGTGAGAGCTCTGGGCTTCCCTTGCAGTTCCTTCTGGGGCTCAGGGGTCCATTTCTCTGAATGCCCCGAAAATGGTAGGAGCCGAGCTGTTCCCAAGTAATAGGTAGGAGCTGAGGTGCTACAACATGAAACCTCTCTGAGGCTCTTATCTGCTCCACAGGGACGTCTGTCTTCTCACTCAATTAGCCGTGGGAAAGGGGAAAACCCCAAGGAGGCTCCTCCTCGCGCTCACAGGCTGTCGGGGGCAGAGAATTCACCCCAAGGCCACGCTTGTGAGTCTGTATCATAACACGCATGCACAACAGCACTGCACAAAGTTTATAAACGTCACCTTAACTCTGATGTTTCCTAACGTTTAAAGGCCCCCCGGGGTGCAACTTGGAGCTGGGGTACCGCTGAGCTCTCTGTCTCCCCAGCCTGGGCTCCCTCTCACACTGCTGCTGGGAGAAGATGCAGCTCGCTCCCGTCCCTGCACTCACACAAACCTTTGCACAGGCAGGGACACACCCAGCTGCAGGGACCAGGAAGCTTCTCCCCAGCTCCCCAGCCTAGGTCCCCAGTGCTGCAGCGTCTTGCCCTGGCCAAAAGCATGACTGGATCACTATATTACCAAGTCTGCTCCTCCTCCAAGTGGAGAGGATCATGCACCAGTCTCTGGTCCTGAGCAGGTGCCCCAACCACATCTAGCAAAACGAAGAGTTTTAGGGGGAAATAGAACACACATTGATTAACTATGCAAAGATAGGCTTGAAGGGATTGTAAGCAATGAGCGCACAGCTCAATGCAGGTTACCCAAGAACTGAACCAAAAGAACCCTCTGCTTTGGCCTCAGCGGCAGATCTGGGGCGGTGAGAGCTGAATTCCAGACTCACTTTCCTGCTCAGCCGCAGCTCTTTCCCCCAGGTCTCTCCCCTTGCCGGCAGGCTCCGGCTCAGCGGCTGGCTCCAGCCAACGCAAAGTGTACGAACACTCCCTGCCCCCCAGAGCTGGGCACAAAGGGGCTAATGCAGATCTCTCCCCCATACAGACCCGGCTGGGGCAGCAGCAGCATCCCAGGCACCCACCGGCCCCCCAGCAGCTCCCACACTCCAAATGCCCTGCACCGCACACACCCGCCGGCCTCACAGCTCCTCCCCACCCTCCCATGGTCTCATGGGCTCATAGACTCGAAGGTCAGAAGGGACCATAATGATCATCTAGTCCCACCTCCTTCACAACGCAGGCCACACAATCTCACCCATCCACTTCTATAGCAAACCCCTAACCTATGTCTGACTTACTGAACTCCTCAAATTGTGCTTTGAAGACCTCAAGCTGCAGAGAATCCTCTAGCAAGTGACCAGTGCCCCATGCTGCAGAGGAAGGCGAGAAACCTCCAGGGCCTCTGCCAATCTGCCCTGGAGGAAAATTCCTTCCCGACCCCAAAGATGCTGATCACTTAAACCCTTAGCATGTGGGCAAGACTCACCAGCCAGCACCCACGAGAGAATTCTCTGCAGTAACTCACATCCCAACCCATCTAACATCCCATCCAGACCACTGGGCATACTTACCTGCTGAGAATCAAAGATCAATTGCCAAATTCATTGCCAAAATTAGGCTAGCCCATCATACCATCCTCCATAAACGTATTAAGCGTAGTCGTGAAGCCAGCTATGTCTTTTGCCCCCAAGACTCCCCTTGGAAGGCAAGTCTAAACTCCGTAGTGTCCACTTGATTGCCACTGGTTCTTCTTCTTCTGCACAGCATCGCTCGTGGAGAACAAGGACCTGCACATCTACAGTCGTACTCTATCTTTGTTTCAAGAATGAAAACAAACTACCACCTCAGAGGACCAGAATGGATTTCAGCTGATGGACAGCTTTCCTCAGTGTTTGTACATTTTAACAGGAAGATATTGAATGATGAAATTCATTTCACGTCTCCGTTCAGCGGAACTCCTGAACATACAGGAGATGGATATGAAAATATAGATCAATTAAAAAAGAGGACATGTAAGAGAGCAGCTGGACTTGAACCAGAAACCTCTCGATCCACCCTCAAATGCACCACCACTGAGTTCCCTGAGGCAGCTGAGTGTTGGAGCCAGTGATCTTGAAGAGTATGAAGGGGACACTTATTTCAAAGAGCTTCTCTTCCATTCCCAGACATGAGTGGTTTTAAAAATGGAGTTTCATTACATTTTCTATGTGCATGTAAACACCACAGCTTGCACAATCCCCACAACTGCTCAGTCTCACCAGAGCACAATAACTTTGGAGGCCCCACACCCAGCTACCCAGCTCTGCGGCCTTTAACCTCTTCAGCAGTTCTCCAATGCCTTAAAGCCACAGGGCACAGCATGGAATTTGACCCCATTAATCCTAAATCAATTTGGATGAAAAATCTTTGCAAAAATATTTTGTTTTCCAAACCAAAAGCATCTCCCGTTTGTGGCGTCCTTAAACTGTCTCTTCGCACACAAAGAGGAGACACTTCAATTTGGAAACGAGATAAGATGCTTCAGTCAGGGTAAGCAGTTGCTCCCCTTCATGATTGAAAGATCATAAAATGCCAGTAAAATTGACTTTCAGCCCTTACACAGCAGACCCCACTGACGGCATCTCCCCGGGCGGGTGGAGCCAGCTCACCTTCTCAAACCTTCCCATACCCGGGGGAACGGGAAAGTGCGAGGCTGCAGCGCCACCTAGCGGCCACAGGACAAATCGCCGGCTGCTGCACCTGTGGGCACTGGGAGTTCGCTTAACATGGAAAGCTGCCTAATGCAAGGTTGGCAAAACGGGGGTCTGCTGCACTACATCATCATCTGCAATGACTCAACCCGATAGGACACCTCCTGTGCTACGCTGCTACTAGTGACCCTCTCAAACAGGTCCCCACAGCTCCCCAGCCTCCCCCCACCAGGAGGCAGCTAGGAGAGGCTTGTTACACTGCTCTACAGCCAAAATGCTTCTGAAATAAATGGAGTCCAACTTTACTAATTTTGGGTCACTGAGAACGAAAATGATGCTTAAAATTCTTGATTGGCTCTAGTTTTCAAGATATGCTATTGAGTCAGTATTTATGACCCTTGACTTGGGAATGGTGGAGGATAAGTGAGTTATAAAGGGACGGGATCTCAATTTAAACCAGTAATGACTATAATACATCTTTGACTGGATCTATGAATAAATCTATGAATGGCTCTGGACAGTACTTGCTTTTTAGGCAAAACAATGAAGGATACAATCTGAAGCTGGTATTGCCTCATACATGATATGAATTGCATCATGTTATTCCTAGAAGTCATGGATGATGCAATCATAATGAAGCTGAACCAATTGCCCTATATCAGCTCTAGAAATCATACAGTGTCTTGCTCTCTTATTTGTCAGTGTTTGATTTTGCAAAGGGACCCATTTCTCTTTAGCCAAAGTGAGCAGAGATGCCTCGTACTTGTGTGAACAGTGCAGATAACTTGTGCTAGATAGTGCAGATAACTTGTGTCAGAAAGTTGGCAACCTCAGATCCAGGAAACAACTCAAACACCCAACGAGTCTGGCCAGGGCAGGACATCAGCTTTGAGGGGAGGGTGGGTGTGGCAGTGACATCACAAAGGCATTTTGCAGGAACTCGGCCTATTGGGCAAGGTGTTGGGGAGGGTGACCTCACAGAGACCCCGACATCAGCCGGGCAGGACAGAGGTGCAGGGCCAGGCCAGTCTCTGAGACCTCCCGGCTTTGCTGCCGCAAGTCACCTTCGAGGTCTCTCCTCGAGGGCTGAGAGAATTAGGATTCAGAGTTGTGAGCATGAGGAGGAACCTCTGTGGAGTTTTCTCCTTTCCTACCACTGATTGTGCCGAAAACAAACTTCCCTTTGAGAAGGTAAGAGGCTCAGAGGTTTGGAACCTGTTCCGTCTGATCCACCTGGCGCAGGCAGCATTCTAGGCACAGACAGCGCTGGCTTCAGGTGGCAGAATTTGATTTCCTCCTAGGTTTTGATGATTGGAATCCTGGGGACATTGGGGTGTATCCTTTTGGTTTATCTTTTCCTCTTTCCTCCCTCCTTTCTCCTCTTCTCTTGCTTCTTTTTCCCTTTTCCAGCTTCCCTCCCTCTACCTAGGAGGATGGGTCTGGAGTGCAGGCAGGGAGGGTATTGGTCTCATTGCGGGAGGTCCTCACCAAGAGGTGGGTCTGGGTTTGAGAGTGATCCCCTCTGATGGTGTCCTGGGCCGTCCTTTGGGACATCTGGTGAGACCCCTCAGCCTCCTGCCCCTCAGAGTCTCAGTGCTGATTGGCTGAGCAGGGGGCTATCGACACCAAGGAGACTCAGGTCAGTTTGGTCTCTTTTCAAATCAGGCAAATAAGTCTCAACCAATCCAATGTATGGAATTAATCTTGCTGCTTCTCTCCATTAATTGTCTCTTGGCAGGTCATGATTTTCAGTAATGTCCTAGGTCTTCTAAAATACTTGCTGAATAATTACTATGAACCACTGTTGGTCTCTAGCTCACTTGAGGGCACTTTATTCTGATCACTCAATGTGTGAAATTCAAGATGTGAGAGAGAGGCTGAAAGTCAGGAGCAGTGTTTCCTCTAATTTGTTATGTCCATGTGTGGAATGAATTTTGTTTTGGGCACAAATATGGAGGTGAGGTGTGACACATCACCTGCATATTGCGCTCCTTACAAAATTCATTCTGCACATGGATGGTGTGGCAGGGGTGAGGCTGAAAGGTTTGGAGTGTGGGAGAGGCTCAGGGGTTGGGGCGCAGTGATGTGAGGGCTCCGGCTGGGGTGCAGGCTCTGGAGTGGGGCTAGCAATGAGGTCTCAGCATTGGAGCAGAGGGTAGGGCGCAGGGGTGAGGGCTCTGGGGTGGGGCTGGGAATGAGGAGATTGGGAGCAGGTTGCCCCAGGGAGAAAGAACTGCCCCTCCAGCCCTCTCTCCCCACAGCAGCTCAGGGCCAGATGAGAGGGCACCTGTCTCCAAGCCACAGCAGCGCCGGTGGGGCTGGGTTGGGACTGAGGAGGCGACAGGATTTATTTTCCGAAGTCAAAAGGAGGAAGGGATGGAGTTATGCTTCAGTTTTACCTCATAAACTTATTCCTGTCTAACCTACAGGACACTATGGGAATAAGACACTATGTCATGTGGTGACATCACAAGAGCAGAGGATGTGAGAACTACAGCAACTGAGAGGGTGGGGGATTTAGAGTCGGATTGTTTCAAATGCTGCATTTGTGGGCTGACATTTAACAGCAACGCTTAGCTAACACAATGGAGAAAGGAATTCTCTGCTAAAGATTCAACCTGCCCCTTTGGCCAACTCCACCTTCCTGACCGGAGTGTGCTCAGAACACCTCTCCCGCCAGCCTCCCCCACACACACACAAACCCACAGCTGGGCACCCAGCACAAAGCAAGGGAGGGGTTGCTTGGCTTGTTTTACTTTACTTTTCAAAGGCTTTTTAAAAGCATTTTCTGCCCCTGTTCCCCATGGTGAGGAAGCAGATGGTTAGTTAAACAAAAGTTAAACAAAAGTTAAAAGGTAGAGTGACTAAAATGAAATCCCTGCAAGTTGTATGGGCCCTTTTTAAAGACACCATAATAGAGGCCCAACTTCAATGTATACCCCAAATTAAGAAACACAGTAAAAGAACTAAAAAAGAGCCATCGTGGCTTAACAACCATGTAAAAGAAGCAGTGAGAGATAAAAAGACTTCCTTTAAAAGTGGACGTCAAATCCTAGTGAGGCAAATAGAAAGGAGCATAAACACTGCCAACTTAAGTGCAAGAGTGTAATAAGAAAAGCCAAAGAGGAGTTTGAAGAACGGCTAGCCAAAAACTCCAAAGGTAATAACAAAATGTTTTTTAAGTACATCAGAAGCAGGAAGCCTGCTAAACAACCAGTGGGGCCCCTTGACGATCAAAATACAAAGGAGCGCTTAAAGACGATAAAGTCATTGCGGAGAATCTAAATGAATTCTTTGCTTCAGTCTTCACGGCTGAGGATGTTAGGGAGATTCCCAAACCTGAGCTGGCTTTTGTAGGTGACAAATCTGAGGAACTGTCACAGATTGAAGTGTCACTAGAGGAGGTTTTGGAATTAATTGATAAACTCAACATTAACAAGTCACCGGGACCAAATGGCATTCACCCAAGAGTTCTGAAAGAACTCAAATGTGAAGTTGCGGAACTATTAACTAAGGTTTGTAACCTGTCCTTTAAATCGGCTTCGGTACCCAATGATTGGAAGTTAGCTAATGTAACGCCAATATTTAAAAAGGGCTCTAGAGGTGATCCCGGCAATTACAGACCGGTAAGTCTAACGTCGGTACGGGGCAAATTAGTTGAAACAATAGTTAAGAATAAAATTGTCAGACACATAGAAAAACATAAATTATTGAGCAGTAGTCAACATGGTTTCTGTAAGGGAAATCGTGTCTTACTAATCTATTAGAGTTCTTTGAAGGGGTCAACAAACATGTGGAAAAGGGTGATCCAGTGGACATAGTGTACTTGGATTTCCTGAAAGCCTTTGACAAGGTCCCTCACCAAAGGCTCTTACGTAAATTAAGTTGTCATGGGATAAAGGAAGGTCCTTTCATGGATTGAGAACTGGTTAAAGACAGGGAACAAAGGGTAGGAATTAATGGTAAATTCTCAGAATGGAGAGGGTAACTAGTGGTGTTCCCCAAGGGTCAGTCCTAGGACCAATCCTATTCAATTTATTCATAAATGATCTGGAGAAAGGGTAAACAGTGAGGTGGCAAAGTTTACAGATGATACTAAACTACTCAAGATAGTTAAGCAGATTGTGAAGAACTTCAAAAGCTCTCACAAAACTAAGTGATTGGGCAACAAAATGGCAAATGAAATTTAATGTGGATAAATGTAAAGTAATGCACATTGGGAAAAATAACCCCAAATATACATACAATATGATGGGGGCTAATTTAGCTACAACGCGTCAGGAAAAAGATCTTGGAGTCATTGTGGATAGTTCTCTGAAGATGTCCACGCAGTGTGCAGAGGCGATCAAAAAGCAAACAGGATGTTAGGAATCGTTAAAAGGGGATAGAGAACAAGACGGAGAATATAGTATTGCCCTTATATAAATCCATGGTACGCCCACATCTCGAATACTGTGTACAGATGTGGTCTCCTCACCTCAAAAAGATATTCTAGCACTAGAAAGGTTCAGAAAGGGCAACTAATATGATTAGGGGTTTGGAGAGGGTCCCATATGAGGAAAGATTAAAGAGGAGACTAAGCGGGGATATGACAGAGGTATATAAAGTCATGAGTGACATTGAGAAAGTGGATAAGGAAAAGTTATTTACTTATTCCCATAATACAAGAACTAGAGGTCACCAAATGAAATTAATAGGCAGCAGGTTTAAAACAAATAAAAGGAAGTTCTTCTTCATGCAGCGCACAGTCAACTTGTGGAACTCCTTACCTGAGGAGGTTGTGAAGGCTAGGACTATAACAATGTTTAAAAGGGAACTGGATAAATTCATGGTGGCTAAGTCCATAAATGGCTATTAGCCAGGATGGGTAAGAATGGTGTCCCTAGCCTCTGTTTGTCAGAGGATGGAGATGGATGGCAGGAGGAAGATCACTTGATCATTGCCTGTTAGGTTCACTCCCTCTGGGGCACCTGGCATTGGCCACTGTCGGTAGACAGATACTGGGCTAGATGGACCTTTGGTCTGACCCGGTACGGCCTTTCTTATGTTCTTATGTTTTCCACTGCCCAGGAGACCCAGCCAGGAAGTGATGTGCTGGAGATATGTTGGGAAAAGGAACTGTCTGAATTGCCAAGGCAGGAAGCCAACAATCTACAGCAACATCATTAACCACAAACTCACTCTAAGCATGCTCCAGCCAGAAGGGAAATGGGCAGGGATTCTCGCTGTTCAGCCATGGCCACACATACAGAGATGCACAGCAGTGAGGGTGCTGGGCAAGCTGGTCTGAGCGAACAATTGGAAATGATCCTTCCGTTAGAACAGAACCAGAGTGTAGAAAGGCCCCTGTGTTAAGTGGTTGAGGCTGAGGCCTTAGGAAGCTGGCCTACGATACCATAGGGATCTTTCTGTGGAGGTTTGATTCTTGCCAGCTAGGGGAAGCTGGTGTGTGGTGTCTTTGTGGCTGCACTTTCAGTGATGCAGGTTTCTCTATCCCATTGTTCCGGGGTCATCCTACTAGATTGCCAGCTGCTTTTCAGCTGCAGTGTGGAACTGTTTGTGTGTGTGGAGACAGTGTGTGTGTGTGTGTTGGGAAGAGTGAGTGTGTTGAGGTAGGTAGGAGCGGATCATTATTATCCCTACTTGAAAGAGGGACGCTCAGGCTGAGAAAGGAGAATTGACTTGTCTTAGGTCACAAAGCCAGTCAATGGCTGAATTGGAATAGGACCCCAGAGCCCTGATTTTCAAATTAACCGTCGGATCTTGAATTTCATACATTGAATGACCTCAATAAAGTGCTCTTAGATGAGCTCCAGTCCAACAAGTGTGCACAGTAATTATTCAGCCAGTATTTGAGGAGAACTGCAATGTTAGAGAGAATCATGAACTGCTCAGAGACCACTAATGCAGAGAAGCAGCAAAATTTGTCAAACATATAACTGGTTATGACTTATTTACTTGGTCTTAAAAGAGAACAACAAGGACCTGAGTCTCCTCCCTGTCAATAACCTCCTGCTCAGCCAATCAGGGTAGAGACTGAGGAGGGGAGGCTGAGGGTCTCACCAGAGAGCTAAACGGATGGCCCAGGTCACTGGTGGGGATCACTGCCCCAGCACTACTGCAGCTCCACAATTTGGGGTGGACCTCCCACAGTGAGAGCTGCTGAGCACTCCCCCGCAACACACAGACACGCGCGCACACACACACACACACACACACACACACACCCCTCCTGGTGTTGGGAGGGGAACAGGAGAAAGGACAAAAGAAGCAAGAGAGGAAGAGAAAGCGGGGGGGGGGGGGGATGGAGGAAAAGTTGAAACTAAAAGGACAAACCCTAATGTCCCCAGTGATTCTAAGGGACAAAATCCCAGGTGTGGAATAAAATTCTGCCTCCTTAAGATCATGCTTTCCATGAGTTCAACTTTCACCAGAATGATCAGACCGAACAGTTTCAAACCTCGAGGAGGCTCTAACCCTCTAAACAGGGACATCTGTTTTCTAGTAAAATCACTAAAAGGAAGGAGAAAACTCGAAAGAGGTTCCTCCTGGCGCTCACGTCCGTGAACCCGAATACTCTCAGTCCTCAAAGAGAGACCTGGAGAGGGAGACTTGCTGAAGCAAAGCCACAGGGTCTCTGAGGTTTCCCTGGCCCCTCGCCCCTGTCCTGCCTGGCTGATGTCAGCATCTCTCTGTGAGGTCACCACCTCCCCACCACCTTTGGCCAATAGTCTGAGGTCCTGCAAAAGGCCTTTGTGATGTCACTGCCACACCCCTCCCTTGCTGGGCTAATGTCCTGCCCCTGGCCAGGCACTTTGGAGGTTTGAGCTACTCCCTGTGGATCACCCCACTCAAGGAGCCATTCTAGGAAGCAAGCCGGCTAGACAATAAAACATCAGACGCTGCTCCCAATGCTACACTTAGTTTTTCAGAAATTAGTTGACTTTATGGCCAGAAGAGACCATTAGAGCATCTAATCTGACCCCTGCATATCACAGGCCTCCTGTATGACACAAGAGCTACTTTTGGGGTAAACACATTCCAGAAAGACATCTAGTCTTCATGAAATGACATCACGAGATGGAGAATGCACCAATTTCCTTGGTAGCTTGTTCCTGTGGTGAATCATCCTCACTGTTGAATATTTGTGCCTTAATTGTAATATGAATTTGTCTCTTTTCACCTTCCAGCCATTGGGTTTTTTAATGCCTTTCTCTGCTACATTAAAGAGCCCTTTAATAGCCAATCTTTTCTCTCCATTAAGGCACTTCAACGTTTCAATGAAGTCACCTTTCAATCAAGCTCTTTCAATAGCTCACTAGAAGGCATTTTTCTCCAGCCCTCAGAACATTTGGTGGCTCTTTGCTGCCTCAACTCCAATTTCACACCATCTTTTTCAAATGAGGACACCAAAACTGGAGGCAGTATTCCAGTATCAGTCTCACTGATACCATGTCACCTCCTGTGACGTTCTTGACATAATCTGTAACTGTATAGATCACCGTTGCCACCACTGTTCTATATTTGCAGCCAATATTGTATAAAGGTGGTCACATAAAGGGTCTATGGAGAGGTTATGATTGGCTGATTATAATTATGCTATCTCTAGATATGTATCATTTTTGTAGTTGACATTATGAATATTGGCTCTATGCTGCCTGTATTTCCAATTTGTGCTATGCTTCTGGGGAACACCCCAGCCAGACAAATTGGTGTCAGCTCTGCCTAGCCTGCTTGATGGCCCATTAAGGACCATCAGCTATACAACTGACCCATTGAGAGAAGGCAGATATGCCTTGTGGCTCAGCAAGGTGTGCAGGGACCTGCCTATGGACAGAACTCTAAGGTTTTCTATGTCGCGTGCTGGATAGAGTGTCCTTGGGACAAAGAAAGCAAAGACCACATGGCAAGAGACTATAAAGACTGATGCCTCATCTCCATCTGGTCTTCAGTCCTGCTTCATACCTCTGGAGGGACTTGGCTACAAACTGAAGCTCTGTACAAAGGACTGAATGGCCCATCCCAGTTGTGGATGTACTCCAGAGACTTGATTTGAACCTGCAGTTTATTCCATCACTGCTACAAGCCTGAACCAAGGACATTGCCAAAGTACAAGTTTTGCCCAGGGCACCGTTTCCTAACGCTGGTCCTTGGTAACATTTCTTGATGGGGAAGGGAGAGAGACGAGGCGTTTTCTCTCTGTTTCTTTCCTCTCCATTTTCTGCTCCTTCCTTCAATTCCAGAAACCTCTCTTGTGTTTCAGACTGTGCAGTGACACCCTCCCACCCCAGGACTATGGAGCCTTTGGAGCAGAAAGATCCTAGGAGCTAAGGATGAATCCAGGGGTGAGTAGCTGGCAGGAAGGAGTCCTAGCAACTCTTCTGGGAGTGCAGGGAGGAATGACTCCCCTTCTCTACATTCTCCCCATGGGGCTCTGAGGAGCAGGGAGGGTTGTGAGATAAATTCCATCCAACATTCCCCTTTGATCCAAGCCGAGAGACATCTCAGCTCTGCACGATCCCCTTGGCAGCACCAAACAAGGGATGTTTTCCATTGCCCAGGAGACTCAGCCAGGGACTGATGTGCTGGAGATATGTTGGGAAAAGGGACTGTCTGAATTGCCAAAGCAGGAAGCCAACAATCTACAGCAAAATCATTAACCACAAACACACTGTAAGCATGCTCCAGCCAGAAGGGAAATGGGCAGGAATTCTTGCTGTTCAGCCATGGCCACACATTCAGAGCTGCACAGCAGTGAGGGTGCTGGGCAAGCTGGTCTGAGCGAACAATTGGAAATGATCCTTCCGTTAGAACAGAACCAGAGTGTAGAAAGATCCCTGTGTTAAGTGCTTGAGGCTGAGGCCTTAGGAAGCTGGCCTACGATACCACAGGAATCTTTCTGTGGAGGTTTCATTCTTGCCAGCTAGGGGAAGCTGGTGTGTGGTGTCTTTGTGCCTGCACTTTCAGTGATGCAGGTTTCTCTATCCCATTGTTCCAGGGTCATCCTACTAGATTGCCAGCTGCTTTTCAGCTGCAGTGTGGAGACTGTTTGTGTGTGGGGATAGACAGTGTGTGTGTGTGTTGGGGAAGAGTGAGTGTGTTGAGGTAGGTAGGAGCAGGTCATTATTATCCCTACTTGAAAGAGGGAGACGCTCAGGCTGAAAAAGGAGAATTGACAATTAATGCAGAGAAGCAGCACAATCCATGAAACATATAACTGGTTATGACTTATTTACTTGGTCTTAAAAGAGAACAAAAAGGCCTTGAGTCTCCTCCCTGTCATTAACGCCCTGCTCAGCCAATCAGGGTAGAGACTGAGGATGGGAGGCTGAGGGGTCTCACCAGAGAGCTCAAAGGATGGCCCAGGTCACTGGTGGGGATCACTGCCCCAGCACTACTGCAGCTCCACAGTTTTGGGCGAGCGATTTCACCAGGACATTGCAACATCTTTCACAATCCACATGAGTGGAGACTGTTCATTGATTCATCGAAGACGAAGTCTTAAAGATGTTTTACTGCATAATGGCAATGGTTTGCCATGAATTCCACTTGGTGATGCAGTCCATAGGAAGGAAACCTAGGACAACATGAAACAACAACATGAAACCTCTCTGAGGCTCTTATCTGCTCCACAGGGACGTCTGTCTTCTCATTCAATTAGCAGTGGGAAAGGGGATGCAATGTCTGCCCCCAGCCAGACCACCAACCCCATCAGACACCCTCCCCCGCTGGTGCACCAGGGTCTCCCCCAGACCGACAACAGCTATGAATTAAAACCCCACAGTGTTTGTTGGGGCTACTGGAGATGCTGAAATCTCACTCTTGTCTCTCTCCTCCTGCCTCCACCTCCAAGCCAGGCACTGGGCAGTTCAGTGGGAAGGGATGAACTGATGACAGTGGAGGAAAAAAATCAAACACCAAAAGTGAAGCCAAAAGCGCAAGCCGGGCAGGCAAGGCAAATCGCAGGCTTCTGCCATAGACTAGTCCTCCCCGCTCTTCCAATAACCCACCCAAACCGCGACACCACAGACCCCACGTTCCTGGTGTAGCTCCACCTTCCAGTGGGGAAGTGGGGAACCAATTACTAACACACACAGCATATTCCTGAGGCGCAGTGCTGGGAGCTGGGGGGATCTGGCGGGCACCTCACTGTGGGATTCACGAGTGGCTCCGGGAGCATCCATGCAATCAAGCCGCTCCACATGCCGTTGTGCCGAGGGATAACAGCGCCTGGAGGGGTTGCTGCTGGTCACTAGCAGGGCATTGTGGGAGACAGCCCAGGCTGGAGAGGGTTCGGGGGCACAGCGGATCCCATCACAGCGTGTCCCCCCAGCACCCACAGGGAATATCGTGCCCCTAGGAGGAGCGTTTGGGCTTTTCTGTGATGTGTCACTTTCCAGCCTGTGCTCTGTCTCTTCTCCTGTGCACACCCATGTCAATCAGGCATTGCTCAGCTGGGCTCTGCAGAGACCGGACTGGCTACACCCTGTGACGGACTGAGGGGGGGCAGTGCTGAGCGTCACAGGACCTGGTTTCAGCAGCGAGAAAATCCAGGAACAATCAAATTGTTGTTTCACCCACGAAAGCTCATGCTGCAAAAACGTCTGTTAGTCTATAAGGTGCCACAGGATTCTTTGCTGCTTTTACAGGAACAACCCAGTGATCCACTAAGCGGAGTTAGGGGCCTGAACTCCCTGTACGATGCACGGGCGACACAGGCACCTTACAACACAACTCACAACCACCAGCTCCCCAGGCAGGGAGCCAGCCAAGCCCGCCCAGGGAGACACTGACAACGGGGAGGTGTCCTAGCCCTGCCCCTCTCTCACAGATGGGTCCTGTGCTCCCAGCACCCACCTGCCATGTGGGAGAGCCAGGTTCAATTCCCTCTGTCCAGCTGCAG
Source organism: Mauremys reevesii (assembly GCF_016161935.1). Taxonomy (NCBI): domain Eukaryota; kingdom Metazoa; phylum Chordata; order Testudines; family Geoemydidae; genus Mauremys; species Mauremys reevesii. Next base: position 33,045,631 of record NC_052640.1, on the reverse strand, counting down.
AGAGTAGCTCAGGGACGTGAGTACCAAGCTCAGGGCAGACTGTTACACACCAGGGCACCCCCCATGGGGACTGGGAGCTTCCACCCCCGAGGCGAACTCCCCAGGCACACGAACAGCCTGAGCAGGGAGTCACAGACAGTCCCCTTGGGCACTCGGGGCTATCCTGCCACCTAGGCAAGTCTGCCTTTGGGCTAGATCTGTGCCTCAGGGAGGCCTGAGGCCACCGGCATGAGCTTGGGCTGCCAGCATCACCCCCGCCCCCCGCCACTGTCCACAAGGGAGAAAGGATTTGAACCAGGGTCCCCCATGTTTCAGGTCAGTGCACGAAGCAGTGTGCCGTGGTGGGGCTCTGTCCAGCTCTCCCTTTGAAGGGGGTTCATTGGGGCTAACTAATGAGAGCGAGTGGGGCAGGGGGATCAGCTCCCTGGTGTGTCCTAATTCCTGCCTCTCAGCTGGGTGCCTGAACTACTGGACACTGTCATCCAAATACCATTGCTAGAAATAAACAATGAAAAGGTGCAGAACTCCAGGAGCTCAGGACAGGAGACTAACTCAGGCAATCAGAGCAGCAGATAAGACAAATCTTGAGCTACTCTGAGGCTCCAAGCAGACATGTTACCGAGACGGAAACTGGCCAGGAATTCTTTGAAACGGCGTAAACACGTCTAAAAGTATCAGTTTGCTTTATGATGAGGGGATGGGGGGAGGGAGGTTTAAACTATTTCCCTGAATCACATCTCCCTTGGCAGCTCAGTCACCATTTCAGCTAGAGCAGAGCGGTGGAGCCTGGGCACTGGGCCACTCGGGGCCTTTAACACCACAGCCCTGGGGAGGGGGGGCTGAGATGGACCATCCTGCGAGGAACACGAGTCCTTCTACCATCCACCACACCCTGGTTTGGAACTGCTGCTGCCGGCTCACCCCATCTGTGGGGACTTCTATCCCCTCTGCCTCCCTCTAGCTGGGGGTTTTCCCTTCTGCACCTACCTGGCAGGGCAGCCCCCGTCTGAACCCCTGATCCTGTCCCAGTTTTGTCCCTCTGCCCATCCCACCCCTCCGATTTCCCCCCTTCAGGGGGATTTTCCGGCCTTTGATTGCAGGGAGCAGATTCTGATGGCGCGTAAGGGCAGCAGCTTGCAGCTGTTACTGAGCATGTGAGAAGAGCATTAGAAGAGAAGACCGGCCAGACTGGGTCAAACCAAAGCTCCATCTAGCCCAGTGTCCTGTCGGCCGATAGCGGCCGGTGCCAGGTGCCCCAGAGGGAATGAACAGACAGGAATCATCCAGGGAGCCATTCCCTGTCGCCCAATTCCCAGCTTCTGACAGACAGAGGTTAGGGGCACCATCCCTGCCCACCCTGGCCAACAGCCATTGATGGACCTGTCCTCCATAGAAACACAGAATCCTAGACAATTAGGGTTGGAAGAGACCCCAGGAGGTCATCCAGCCTAACCCCCTGCTGAAAGCAGGACCACGAATCTCTCTAGTTTCCTTTTCATCACAGGACCCTGCTCAGGAACAGTGAAGTTGCAAGATCTAACAGGAAACAGCTTCAGAAAGAAGGGCAGCTCCTCTTCCTCCTCCCCTCCCGTGGGGACGAGCAGCCCCCCAACAGCCTCTCTGCCCCGGCCTCCTTCAACCCATTTCCCCCTTCAGCCTCCCCCAACTTCCCCCATTGCTCCCTTTAGCCTCCCCCAACTTCCCCCATCACCCTCTTCAGCCTCCCCCAACTTCCCCCATTGCTCCCTTTAGCCTCCCCCAACTTCCCCCATCAGCCTCTTCAGCCTCCCACAACTGCCCCAATTGCCCCCTTTAGCGCCCCCAAATGTCCCGTTCCCCCATCTCCCCCTTCAGCCTCCTCCAAACTGTTCCCTTCTCCCCATCGCCCCAGTCACCTCCAGCCTCCTGTTGCCCTCCTCAGCCTCCCCAACTCCCCCACTGCCCCGGCTCCACCGCTGTCAGGTTCCCTTCCCCACAACCATCTGCTTCCTCACCATGGGGAACAGGAGCAGAAAATGCTTTTGAAAAAACCTTCTGCAAAGCAAAAAGTAAAACAAGCCAAGCAACCACTTCCCTGGCTTTGTGCTGGGTGCCCAGCTGTGGGCTTGTGTGTGTGTATGTGTGCGGGGGGAGGTGGGGCTGTTCTGAGCACACTCCGGTCAGGGAAGGGGCAGAGTTGGCCAAATGGGCAGGTTGAATCTTTAGCAGAGAATTCCTTTCTCCATTGTGTTAGCTAAGCGTTGCTGTTAAATGTCAGCCGACAAATGCAACATTTGAAACAATCCGACTCTAAATCCCCCACCCTCTCAGTTGCTGTAGTTCTCACATCCTCTGCTCTTGTGATGTCACCACATGACATAGTGTCTTATTCCCATAGTGTCCTGTAGGTTAGACAGGAATAAGTTTATGAGGTAAATACTGAAGCATAACTCCATCCCTTCCTCCTTTTGACTTCGGAAAAATAAATCCTGTCGCCTCCCTCAGTCCCAAGCCAGCCCCACCGGCGCTGCTGCGGCTTGGAGACAGGTGCCCTCTCATCTGGCCCTGAGCTGCTGTGGGGAGAGAGGGCTGGAGGGGGCAGTTCTTTCTCTCTGGGGCAACCTGCTCCCCAATCTCCTCATTCCCAGCCCCACCCCAGAGCCCTCACCCCCTGCACCCCTACCCTCTGCTCCAATGCTGAGACCCTCATCGCTAGCCCCACTCCAGAGCCTGCACCCCCAGCCGGAGCCCTCACATCACTGCGCCCCAACCCCCCCCCCCCGAGCCTCTCCCACACTCCAAACCTTTCAGCCTCACCCCTGCCACACACCATCCATGTGCAGAATGTATTTTGTAAGGAGCGCAATATGCAGGTGATGTGTCACACCTCACCTCCATATTTGTGCCCAAAACAAAATTCATTCCACACATGGACATAACAAATTAGAGGAAACACTGCTCCTGACTTTCAGCCTCTCTCTCACATCTTGAATTTCACACATTGAGTGATCAGAATAAAGTGCCCTCAAGTGAGCTAGAGACCAACAGTGGTTCATAGTAATTATTCAGCAAGTATTTTAGAAGACCTAGGACATTATTGAAAATCAAGACCTGCCAAGAGACACTTAATGGAGAAGCAGCAAGATTAATTCCATACATTGGATTGGTTGTGACTTATTTGCCTGATTTGAAAAGAGACCAAACTGACCTGAGTCTCCTTGGTGTCGATAGCCCCTGCTCAGCCAATCAGCACTGAGACTCTGAGAGGCAGGAGGCTGAGGTCTCACCAGATGTCCCAAAGGACGGCCCAGGACACTATCAGAGGATCACTCTCAGACCCAGACCCACCTCTTGGTGAGGACCTCCCGCAATGAGAGCAATACCCCTCCCCTGCCCGCACTCCAGACCCGTCCCTCCTAGGTAGAGGGAGGGAAGCTGGAAAAGGGAAAAAAGAAGCAAGAGAAGAGGAGAAAGGCGGGAGGACAGAGGAAAAGCTAAACCAAAAGGGATACACCCCAATGTCCCCAGGGATTCCAATCATCAAAACCTAGGGAGGAAATCAAATTCTGCCACCTGAAGCCAGCGCTGTCTGTGCCTAGAATGCTGCCTGCGCCAGGTGGATCAGACGGAACAGGTTCCAAAGCTCTCTGAGCCTCTTACCTTCTCAAAGGGAAGTTTGTTTTCGGCACAATCAGTGGTAGGAAAGGAGAAAACTCCACAGAGGTTCCTCCTCATGCTCACAACTCTGAATCCTAATTCTCTCTCAGCCCTCGAGGAGAGACCTCGCGAAGGTGACTTGCGGCAGCAAAGCCGGGAGGTCTCAGAGACTGGCCTGGCCCTGCACCTCTGTCCTGCCCGGCTGATGTCGGGATCTCTTTGTGAGGTCACCCCCTCCCCACCACCTTTGCCCAATAGGCCGAGTTCCTGCAAAAGGCCTTTGTGATTTCACTGCCACACCCACCCCTCCCCTCAAAGCTGATGTCCTGCCCCTGGCCAGACTCGTTGGGTGTTTGAGTTGTTTCCCCTGGATCTGGGGTTGCCAACTTTCTGACCCCACAAAACCGAACACCCTCATCCTGCCCCTTCACCGAGGTCCCGGCCCACTCAATCCATCTCCCTCCGTCACTCGCTCTCCCCCACGCTCACTCACTCGCTCGTTTTCACCGGGCTGAGGCGGGCTGGGGAGGGTCCCTTTTCAACTGGGTGTTGTCGATTCAGACCTGGGAAGGAGGCTGCCTGCCAAACACCTTTGAGAGGCGCCGTCCCTCCTGTCAGAAAATCATCTCCCTCCTTCAGTTCAATTACGGCCTGAATTGTTCCTTATCCTGGCAGAGCCGGAGGATTGAAAGCAGCAACGTCAAACCCCTGTGCAGCTAACAGGAATGGACACAGACACTCCCTTGTATCTGAACAGATATTTAGTTTTACTCTTGGTAAACTACAAGGCTAAAGGGACAGGCAGTGGCACCAGATCTAAGGAATGAAACACAACACAATCATCATCATTATGCCCATCGCTGCCCCTTTATTCTTCCACTGTCTCTCTCCCACCACCGTCGCCCTCTCCCAGTTCAGTGACAGTGCCACACTCATGCTTCCGACACACAAAGACTCACACACACACCTTGCACGCAAAACCTCACCAAGGAGTCAGATGCACCTGTTGGTTCCCTGCACCCCTGCTGTACAGAATCCAATCACAAGGAGAGCTGGCGGGAGCCTGGGGCTAGAGTATTTAACCTACAGTGACGGCACTCACAGGAAAGATGCTGAACGAGTGCAAGTTAAACATTGGTAGCTCTGGTTCCAGCCCCTCACAGGTCAGTCCATCCCTCCAGGAAAGGGCACATCTGAATTCCCAGCTGGCTCAGTCTAGCTGCGTAGTTCTTCTTTACACCCAGTCAGGTCTGAGGCCTGTTCCGCACCCTGTGTTTGAGGAGACCGTCATAACCGACTCTCTGCGATAGCAAAAGCAGGAGGCCGTGTTATTGCTCCTGCCCCAGCACAGACAGACAACGAGGAAATGGTCTGTGTTGGAGGGTGGGGCTCCTGCCCTTGGCCAAAGACCAGCACCTCCTTTGCCCTTTGTCACTCGTGAAGCTTTTCTTTCAGCAGCGAGCCCTAGAGCTCAGTTGCTGGAGCGCTGTGTTTGTCACTGACGGTCGGGGAGCTGCAACATCACTGGGCTCTTCTACCAGCAAGTCCAACGAAAGGATTGATTTCCTCATGTGACACTCCTGGGCTTATCTGAAGGATTGTCCACATTGCACACTGTGCCTGTCTTTGCGTGGCCTGGGCTTGGTGACTTGTGTTGCCAAGCTGGTGTTTGAGCATCCAGACTGCAGTGGAAACTCAGGCCTCAGGCTGTGTCCATCCTTCTGCAGTAAGTCGTCCTAAGTGACGCTGCTCCAGCTACGGGACTAACACAGCTGGATTCGAGGTAGCTTAGGTCGACTTACTGCTGTGTCTACACTGTGCTGGGTCGACGGGAGACTTACCTTACTCCTGTCATTCCCGGTGTAGTCCCAGAGTCGCCCGGAGAGCACTCTGCTGTCAATTTAGTGGGTCTTCACTAGACCCCCACTAAACCGACTTGGGTGCATCGATCGCATCAAACAGCCTCACAGCTGTGCTGTGCATCCACCCTGCACTGCTCAGCCCTGAGTCAGAAATTCAGCTCCTGTGGGGTGTGTCACCCTCCACAGCTGAAGATGCTCCCCGAGTCCCCAGTGATTTCTGCGATAACTTGTCTCCAGCCTGTTTGGGTCCATACGCTCCCCGCGGGACGGCTGGGAGTGGTCTAGGGACAAGCTCTGGTTGCTCAGGCCTGTCAGGAAGGCGAGCTCCGGGAACATTGACACTCTGGAGATCCTCAGTGGAAGCACAGGCGGTTGGTAAATGGTGGGGCCCCTGGCACAGCTGCCGCCAACCAGGCCCTGGATGCCTGGGCCCTGGTGCCCAGCCTGTGCTCCATCTCCTCCTGTATCTGCTTCCCCCCTTCTCCCACCCCCATCGCCCACTGCTGCCTGGCTGAGTCCCCCCTCTCCTCCACTGCACCCCCCTCTCTGGGGTCCTCACCACTCACCGTGGCCTCCTCTCCTCCACCCCTCCCCCGCGGACTCATGAGTCAGCCCTGGGGCTGGTCAACGAGCTGAGGATTACAGTGGGCGAGAAGCCGGCTATGAGTCAGCAGTGTGCCCTTCTTGCCAAGAAGCCTAGCGGCATATTGGGCTGCGTTAGTAGGAGCATTGCCAGCAGATCGAGGGAGGTGATTATTCTGCTCTATTGGGCACTGGTGAGGCCATATCTGGACATCTGGAGTATTGCGTCTGGTTTGGGGCCAACCCACTACAGAAAGGGTGTGGACAAATTGGAGAGGGTCCAGCTGACGACAAGGAAAATGACCAGGGGGCTGGAGCTTATTTAGTCTGCAGAAGAGGACAGCGAGGGGGGATTTAATAGCAGCCTTCAATAGGGTGACCAGACAGCAAATGTGAAAAATCGGGACGGGGTGGGGGGTAATAGGAGCCTATACAAGAAAAGGACCCAAAAATCGGGACTATCCCTATAAACTCCGGAGATCCGGTAACCCTAGCCGTCAGCTACCCGAAAGGGGGGCGGGGGTCCGAAGAGGATGGAGCTCAGCTGTTCTCAGTGGTGGCAGATGACAGAACAAGGAGCAATGATATCAAGTTGCAGTGTGGGAGGTCTAGGTTGGATATTAGGAAACACTATTTCACTAGGAGGGTGGTGAAGCACTGGGATGGGTTCCCTAGGGAGGTGGTGGAATCTCCTTCCTTAGAGGTTTTGAAGGCCCGGATTGACAAAACCCTGGCCGGGATGATTTAGTTGGTGTTGGTCCTGCCATGGGCAGGGGGTTGGACTGGATGACCTCCTGAGGTCCTTTCAACCCTCATCTTCTATGAGTCTATCAGTCCTTTGTCCATCCCCTCAGTAGGCACCAACTTCCCCTCTGGCCAGTGGGTGCTCAACTCCTGCTCTGCCTCAGGCCCCTCCCCCACTCCACCTCTTCCCCAAAGCACCACCCCACCATTTACCGGGTCTGCCCGCCGCACCCCAAATCAACCGCTTCAGGAAGAAATAGTAGAGGAAGCAATAGTGGATGGGAACCTGGAAGGCAGTGACCATGAGATGGTCGAGTTCAGGATCCTGACACAAGGAAGAAAGGAGAGCAGTAGAACAGAGATCCTGGACTTCAGAAAAGCAGACTTTGACTCCCTCGGGAAGCTGATGGGCAGGATCCCCTGGGTGAATATCATGACGTGGATAGGAGTCGAGGAAATACTTTAAAAGTATTTTAAAGAATCCTTATTGAGGTTGCAGGAACAAACCATCCCGATGTGTAGGAAGAAAAGTAAATATGGCAGGCGACCAGCTTGGCTTAACAGTGAAAACACAAAAACAGCTTACAAGAAGTGGAAGATTGGACAAATACAAATACCCTACAAAGACCTTGTGAGCTCTCCAAGTTCAGGATTGTTCTCTGCAGATGTGGAACCATTATGGCAGATGTCACTCAAGGCTTCCCATCTATTCTGACTGACAACTGGAAACAGGTCCCTCCCCAATCTCACTTTCTCCTGAATGATCTCATGAGATACAGACCAAAACTGATCCCTTCCTCTCTCCTCTGGGGAAGGATTTGGGAAAAATCAGATCCTGATAGGTTTGATCTCTCCTGCACATATTTTGGTTTGTTCATCCCTTTTCCATTCCTCTCTCTGAGATTCCTTTCTCTCCAGCATAGGGAGTGACCTATGTCTGGATTGTCTCTATCTGCCATCAGGTGATGGGATGGTGAGTGAGAATGAGGAGGAGAAACCCCAGCAGGAAGATGCTGAACAAGTAGAACCACGTGGAACATTATCAGGAAGATCCAAAGGGAATGTTTACAGGAGTTGTGCACTCCCAGAAAAAGCAAAAGACTGTGAGACTCAGCACAGGCCAGAGGAAAACTTCAGTAGCCACTCAGACCTTATTACATGCAAGAGAATCAACCTGGAAGAGACACGCTACAGATGCCATAAGTGTGGGAAAAGCTTCAATCGGAGCTCAACTCTTCTCACACATTGGAGAACCCACACTGGAGAGAAACCCTACATGTGCTCTGAGTGCGGGAAAAGCTTCATTCGGAGCTCTGCCCTGATCACACATCGGAGAATCCACACAGGTGAGAAACCTTATGGATGCTCTGAGTGTGGGAAACACTTCAGTCAGAGGCCACACCTTACCACACATCAGACAATCCACACGGGCGAGAAACCTTATGAATGCTCTGAGTTTTTTATACGCTTCATTGATAGTTCAACCCTCATCTCACATCATAGAATCCACACAGGAGAGACGCCTTACACATGCGCTGAATGCGGGAAAAGCTTCAATCAGAGCTCAAACCTTATCAAACATAGGAGAATCCACACAGGTGAGAAACCTCATGGATGCTCTGAGAGTGTGAAACACTTCATTCATCGTTCAGCCCTCATCTCACATAAGAGAATCCACACAGGAGAGAAGCCCCACATATGCTCAGAGTGCGGGGAAAGCTTCAATCAGAACTCTACCCTGATTGCACATCAGAAAATCCACACAGGAGAGAGACCCTACACATGCTCTGAGTGTGGGAAAAGTTTCAATCAGAGCTCAAACCTTATTAAACATCAGAAAATCCACATGGGGTATGTCTACACTACTGGATTATTCCGATTTTACAGAGACCGATTTTTGGAAACATTGTATAAAGTCGAGTGCACGTGGCCACACTAAGCACATTAATTCAGCGGTGTGCATCCATGTACCGAAGCTAGCGTCGAATTCTGGAGCGTTGCAATGTGCGTAGCTATCCCATAGTTCCCATAGTCTCCTCTGCCCATTGGAATTCTGGGTTGAGATACCAATGAATGATGGGGCAAAAACAGTGTCGCAGGTGATTCTGGGTAAATGTCATCAGACAATCCTCCCTCCGTGAAAGCAATGGCAGACAATTATTTCACACCCTTTTCCCTGGATTGCCCAGGCAGATGCCATAGCACGGCAACCATGGAGCCCATTCAGCCTTTTTTCACTGTCACCGTATGTCTACTGGATGTTGCTAACAGATGCGGTACTGCAGCGCTACACAGCATCATCCCTTGCCTTTGCAAATTAGCCAAGAGGGTGACCAGCTCTACTGTACCGTCTGCTGCATTGCAAGTTGACAATGACTGTTACCAGTCATACTGTACCGTCTGCTGCTGTCATGGGTGCTCCTGGCCGGCCTCGGTGAGGTCAGCCGGGGGTGCATGGACAAAAATGGGAATGACTCCCGAGGTCATTCTCTTCTTCAAGTTTTGTCTAAAGGGAGAGTCAGTCCTGCCTAGAATATCAGGCAAGCCTACTAAAAAACCAGAGAGGCAAATGGCCGCTCCAGATCAGAGCCCCAGATATCCCACAGAAATGATGAGCTGCATGCCATTCTAGGGGGTGCCCCTGCAACAACGCCACCCATTGCTTCCCTCCTCCCCCACCCCTCCTGGGCTACCGTGGTAGTTATCCCCCATTTGTGTGATGAAGTAATAAAGAATGCATGAATAAAACAACACTGACTTTATTGCCTCTGCAAGCAGAGATCAAAGGAGGGAGGGGAGGGCAGCCTCCAGCTGCTATGATATTCCAGGCAGGAGTGAATCTCCAGGAGACAAAACTTAAAGAAGAGAATGACCTGGGGAATCATTCTCATTTTCGCCCCGGCCGACCTCACTGAGGCCGGCCAGGAGCAATCAGGGGACGACGATGACGGAGATCAGTCATGCTGCACCATCTGCAAGGGAAGGGGATGCTGCTGTGTAGCGCTGCAGCACCGCATCTGCCAGCACCATCCAGTAGACATACGGTGACATTGAAAAAAGGCGGGAAATAATTTGTTTCCCTTGGTTTCACAGAGGGAGGGTTGGGGGGCTGATGACATATACCCTGAACCACCCACAACAATGTTTTTGACCCTTCAGGCTTTGGAAGCTCAGCCAAGAATTCAAATGGTTTTCGGACAGTGCGGGAACTGTGGGATAGCTACAGTCGTCAGTCGCTCCTCCCTCCGTGAGCGTCCATTTCATTCTTTGGCTTTCTGTTACGCTTGTCTCAGCTCCTTAAGTTTCACGCAGCACTGGGCCGAGTTCCTGTTGTGGCCTCTGTCCATCATGGCCTTGGAGATTTTTTCAAATGTTTTGGCATTTTGTCTTTTGAACGGAGTTCTCGTAGAATAGATTCATCTCCCCATACAGAGATCAGATTCAGTATCTCCCGTACGGTCCATGATGGAGATCGTTATTGATTCTGGGACTGAATGGTCACCTGTGCTGATCAGTGCTCCACGCTGGGCAAATAGGAAATTAAATTCAAAAGTTCCTGGGGCTTTTCCTATCTACCTGGCCAGTGCATCCGAGTTCAGATTGCTGTCCAGAGCGGTCACAATGGTGCACTGTGGGATAGCTCCCGGAGGCCAATACCGTTAGATTGCAGCCTCACTAACTCTAATTTGAAATGGCAAAACCGATTTCAGCGCTACTCCCCTCATCAGGGAGGAGTGCAGCTATCGATATTAAGAGCCCTTTATATCAAAATAAAGAATTTCATTGTGTGGACGGGTGCAGCGTTAATTTGGTTTAAAACGCTGCTATATTCGAAATAAACTCGTAGTGTAGACCAGGAAGGAAGGAAAACCTTCAATCAGAGCTCAAGCCTTATTAGACATCAGAAAATTCACATGAGAGAGAACTGTAATAAATGCCTTGACTAGGGTTGGCCAAAGATTTTTTTTTTAAATCACATTTGTTAATTCCCCACAAAGTGATCTTCACATCATCTTCACCGTGGTCTCTCAGCTCCTGCAGATGGGTTGCCTGCTTCTGCCTTTTGCAGCTGACCCTTCTTTGGGGTCAATCCTGCGTTCTTTTCTATCAACTTTTTTCCTTTTGAGTCGTAGGAGTGTGTGTCCCTCCAGCTAGGAATGTTCATCAGCTCCAGGTGGGGGGAGAGAGAGGTTTGATCCCAACAAGCTACACTGAGGCAAAAACTACCTGGGCCTTCCATCCACTAGGGCTGCACATGGTGTTGGCTGCTCAAGTTAGTGACCTTGGTGTAAAAAGACAGTTATAGTTGTAGTGCAGCTGCAGCCCAGGTGCAGTGGTTGGCATTAGCTTTCCCTTTGACCTGACCTAAACTCCATCACTTTTCCTAGTCTAAACAAACCCTGAGCATCACGGTTATACTGTTCCCCCATTTCAAAGCAATTGTTAGTCATCAACAAATTGTTTCGTTCCCAGTTGCTCTGATGTTGCTTCAGGTTGTGCTGGAGAACAAATTGTTACTACCACTTTTCTCACTTAAAATATATTGAACTATAACAAAGAGATGGAACTGGGAGAGAGAGCTCAGTGGTTTGAGCATTGGCCTGCTAAACCTAGGGTTGCGAGTTCAGCCTTTGAAGGGACGATTTGGGGCAAAAATCTGGGGATTGGTCCTGCTTTGAGCAGGGGGGTTGAATTCAATGACCTCTTGAGGTCCCTTCTAACCCTGATATTCTATGAACAGGGCAGGGATAGGGAAAATGTCACTTCACCCTCTCTAACAACAGAAGAAGCTAGGGTAAGTCAGAGGGCTTCCTATCACCATCCAAACCATTCAGTTGGGAAGGTCAATATATTTTCTAAAGGGCTGTGAAGAAGATTCCCTGGTAAATGACTTGGAACTAAGGTTAGGGGGTTGTTACAGGAGTGGGTGGGTGAGATTCTGTGCCCTGCATTGTGCAGGAGGTCAGACTAGATGATCATAATGGTCCCTTCTGACCTTAAACTCTATGAGACTATAAGATACCCATGCATTTGGCCCCCAAAGCAGTTGTGGCCCAGGCCCTGCAGGAGGTTGCTCGTGAAGAGATCTCCTTCCTAATCAGGTGCGGGTTGCCTGTTATTTGGGAAATGCAATTCCCATCTAGGTAGGGAAGAGGAAAATGGAAGTGATGTTTCTGTTCAGTCACCCCTGGGCGATGCTGCAAATATGTAGAAAATGAAATCCGTGTTGAATGTGATATAGCTGCAGAAAGAGACCTATTTTCCATAGATACCTGACATTTGGTGTTTTACAAGGATTCTAAGCCACACCTGAATTTAGTCCCTAATTTAAATCTGTGCCACCAGATTAAAGAAATAAAGGGCATATTTGGGGAGGAGGAGTTATACTTCACTATTGCTACTGATCTTTTATGTGCTTGGTGAAGAATTCTACACCAGAGAAGTATAAAATTACTCCAAGAAAAGTCAAAGATTTGACAAGGACTCAGGTAGAAATCGCATGTACTAGTGGTTGATTTTTTGCCCCAGTGATGGAAGCTATGGTGACCTGTGGCCCAGGTAAACTATTTTGAGAATGCTGCTCCCTAGTTAAGTGGCATTGGTCTCACTCCTAAAGGATGCCATTATTAAATTGGGAACAACTGTCTTTTACCATTTGGATCCAAAGTTTCATGAAGCACAGAGAGAAACATCTGATTGCTTCAGAGCCAATCCATGCCTATGGGTCCCAATCTGGCTGCCTTTTTGGACAAGAAGCAGTTCCATGCTGGGCAAATTATGGTAGCTAATGAGGGAATGTATCAGATTCCAAGTTCAGACTGCAGGATACATGAATGCTGAGTCCTGACTCTGTGGTTTGGTCTCTTAGTTTTGCTATTAAGTCTTATGCATTTGTATCACTTCTCCACCTGTTGCTACTCTGAAAGATTAGAAAATGTGATAATAGAACACAGGTGTTTTTTCTCATGATGCAGCCTTCCCACGTAGCGTGAGAGCCCTTCCACCTACACTTATGGGAGAAGACCCAGGGCGAAATGAACTCACATAAATGGAAGGCTCCTAGGTTATTGTAGAATGTGACTTCACACAAAACTCAATGGTGGAAATGGGAATTAAGAGAAAACTGCCCTATAGGTTTATATTTTGTAATCTTTGAATAAGTTGTTACCAGTGACAATGAAATTAAACATGAAGTTAATTAGTGTAAAGTAAGAGGCTGATTATGTGATAACTTTCAGTGTTACTATATAATTCAGGTTTTCTTCTAGTTCTCTCCCCGCCCCTCCTACTATATTGGAAATGGTGGCTAATCCTGAAAAGTAAAACCTCACTCCAAAGGAATTAGAGCGGGGGAACATGTGGGAGAAATAGCATGTATGAAAATAGAGCCCCAGTGTAGACTGTAATTATTTCTCTTTCAAATGGAATTTATTTTGATAAACTTTAAAATAAATATTCTGTGAAGAGGAAAATTGCTTGAGTCAAGATGTGTAACCTTCTACCGAGTTAGAGGGTAACAGCCACAGAGTCCCCAATTTGCTTGTTTGCTAAACAAAGAGACATCGGGCGGAAGAGGTCAGAATTTAAAATGGTGATGGATGCAGGATGATTGATTTTTGCAACCAGTTATTTTTATGGGTGCTGAGACCGTTTTCCTTTTGAGGAGGCAGCTGTTAGAGCCCAGCTGCTTAACCCTCAGGCCTGGCCATGGAAACCTCCCCGTAACTGGCCTTTGTTTCTTTCACGTTTGATACCTTTGGGGTTCACACGTCCACACTGCATGCGGTTTACGGCAGCAGATACTTTGAGAAAACTGCCGGGCTCAGTCGGGCTCTTCCAAACTGACGTTGGCCCAAACTCTGCCTCACTTCATCTAGAGTGGGACATGTCTGTATCGAAGGATTGGTTCACACCTGATTTGCCCAGACACCTCGCAGGAGGTGTGGTAAGATGGGAGTAAGCTGGAATCTACAACGATAAAGTAAAAGGTAAGGGTGGGAGTCCTTCAGCTTTCAGCTCAACAAGCGTGTTCTGTTCATTCTCTCTGAAGCATCTGGCACTGGTCACTCTCAGGCAGCACACTGGGCTAGATGGCCCATTGGTTTGACCTAGTATGACCTGTCTTGTGTTCTTATGTAAGTCATCTAAGGAGACTGACTTCCAGGATCCCAGGACTGATCCCCTCTGGGGAATGAAGCACAACAGTGACAGGCTGTGCAGCCTGCACTAGTCTCCTGTACCTGAAAAGCCTGCTAGCCCGAAGTGCTGGGCCAGCTATGCCAGTACCTGGTTCCTCAACTGCAGCTACAGGTCCTGCTCCATGTGACTCCAAAGCCAAAGAGCTGCAGAGATCCAACCCCTCATAATCTTTGCCATTTATTTTCCTTTTTCTATTATTAGTGATGCAATAGTGAAATCTAAGGAGAAAACTAATTCACTTTGAGGCTGTGGGCTAAATATAAGCAATAATTTGGTTTCGGTATTGAAATGTTCAGCTCTCCAAATTTGGGATGCACTGCCTGGGTGAAAACCTCTGATTGGGGTTTTGGTACCACTAAATATGCACCTGCCTCCTTGGGTTGCTGTTCTAGGATTTATAAGGGTTGATTTTCTGCTGTATTCTTCTGATGGTTTGACTAAATTGATGACTTGATTCCAACGCAATATCCTAGTTAACTCGTTGATTTACTGATTTGACCTGAACTTTATCACTGTATTGTTTAACCTTTCATTAGCTAGTCGTTTAGCCTTAGCGATGTATGTTCTTGGTTGTATTTGTTCATGTTAATAAAACATGAAACTGGGATATTGAGTCATTTCTTTCAATAAGCAACAAGGGCTGGAACTGTGGAGAATGTGAACGGAGATCAGACATTGCACGTCTGAGCCTTATCAGATTCGTCTAAATTAACACTGTGTTTCCCAAAGGGAGCAATGGAGGGCATCTATCTTAGCTCCAGCTGCGGCCGGGTGGGGAGGAGAGCTCAGACCATCACAAGGGAAAATAAGCTCCCCTACCCAGGCTTTCAGGAATTTGGGGAGGGGTGCAGTGTGTCTGAGTGAGGAGAGATCAGTGAGGTGGGGCTGATCTGAGTAGGGGTCAGGGGTCTTGCTCTGCAGCCACTCTCATGGCCCTGCCCAATCCTTACCCCAGTCTGATTTGCCCAGGGTTGGGCCTTGTCAGGCCAAGATGGGGTTGGAGCTCTGGTTGGAAGGGCTGTAAAGGTAGTGAACAGTTTGTAGATTTCAGCCAGCAGGGTGTTGGTAGAGTAAATGTGTGTGTTTTAAAGGGACGCTGCTGACAGAGGACAGGATGAAGGTGGTGCAGGCAACTGTAACTGCGTCTCCTGCTTTTCAGAAGTTTGAGTTTTGCGGCTGCAGAGGTTCTGCAAGGGGCTGATATTGCTCCAGCCAATCTTAACTCTGCATTAAGGAAGGGTTTTGCCCTTTAATGATTAATTCTCCTCAGTACTAACTGGGCTCTGAGGCTGACCCCAAGCTAAATGCTTAGAAAGAAAACAATGAAAATATCAACTGTCCATGACTCGTTTAAAACAAATCCTGTCCCTCCTGTCTGCACTGGCAATGATGAGAGGAAACCAAGCCAAGTGATTCATTGCCTCAGGAGAAGTTTAACCACTTCCATTCTCTGTATCTTTACTGTAACGGAAAGGAACAAGAAAAGCAAACGGAGTTCACAGAGAAAAAGTGGCAGATTTCTTTTCTCTCCAAAGCTCTGAGAGCAAACCCTGTTCTCCACATGACCCTCTTCTTTATATTTAACTCCTCCCCATTGGGCTGGATTACTGCTAGTAGCACATCCTCGCTCTGCTTCTTTCAGCGTCTCAGTGTGATTACGATTAGATGAGTAATGTCCGTCCTTTCCCCTTCAACCTGCAAAGGAAACTTCTGCTTCACCACACCAGCTAACAAGAAGTCATGAAAGCAGTTTCCTTGGGAATTCCAGTCCTTGTATTACCACCAAAAACACTAGACTGAGAAATGAGTGGTTCTTTAAAATCAATGTCTTCAACTAAGGCCTGGTCTACACTAGGTGGGGGGGGTCGATCTAAGGTACGCAACTTCAGCTACGTGAATAGCGTAGCTGAAGTCAAAGTACCTTAGCTAGAATTACTTACCCATCCTCACGGCGCGGGATCGACGTCCACGGCTCCCCCGTCGACTCCGCTACCGCCACTCACTCTGGTGGAGTTCCGGAGTCGACGGGAGCGTGTTCGGGGTTCGATATCGCATCTAGATGAGACGCGATATATCGAACTCCGAGAAATCGATTGCTACCCGCCGATCTGGCGGGGAGTGAAGACATACCCTAAGAGGCTATATCTGATCTCACAGGACCAGCCGCCCACCCAGGTCAATATATAACTTAGATATTTCCCCAAAATCACATTGATGCCAATCCTTCAGTATCTAAATGCTAAAGGTTTATTTATAAAAAGAAAGAAAGAAAGAAAGAAAGAAAGAAAGAAAGAAAGAAAGAAAGAAAGAAAGAAAGTAGAGAAAAAAAAATGGATAAACGAAACAAATAAAATAATTGCAAAGTTCTTGGTTAAGGCTTAAAGAAGTGATAGAATAAACTGCTGGCTTGATAAGTCTTTGGGTGCTTCCAAGTCACTGGAAGTGCCTCTCCCTTGGTTAGATGCTCCCATTAGTATAAGTCCATAGTCCAGATGTTTGAGCAGGAAAGAGGCTGGAGCAGGCTAGAGGCACAGTGGAGATGTTTTCAGGGCCTCTTTTAACTTCTGCCATATGAAGGGAAACCCATTGTTTCAAAGTCCTCAGCACAGCTAGTGGAAAATCACAGGTGAAAGATGGGAGCTTGGAGTCACATGGGCAAGTCCCTGTCCATGCCCCATTTTGCTCAGTCAGTGCAGGATGGATACTTTGCAGGATACGTCAGATAGAACATTCACAGAAAAGTCCGTTCAGTGTAGATGGGTGCCTCCCATGGTCCATTGTGAATTAAGTGTCCGTTCGATGGGCCACTCACTGGCTAACAGCTCACTTCAGCGGATGCATAGAATGGAACACAGAAAGAAGATATTTATACATACAGAGACCGTGAAAAGGTGGAAGTAGCCATACCAACTCTAAGAGGCCAATCAACTGAGATGAGCAATCATCAGCAGGAGAAAAAAACCTTTGAAGTGATAATCAAGATGACCCACAGAAGGTGTGAGGACACTTAACGTGGAGAAATAGATTCAATTAGTGCAATGACCCAACCATTCCCAGTCTCTGTTTAAAACTAAGTTAATTTTATCTAATTTGCATATTAATTCAAGTTCAGCAGTCTCTCTTTGGAGTCTGTTTTTGAAGTTTTTTTGTTGCAAAATTGCCACCTTCAAGTCTGTCACTGAGTGGTTAGAGAGGCTGAAGTGTTCTCCTACTGGGTTTTGAATGTTATGATTCCTGATGTCAGATTTGTGTCCATTTATTCTTTTCCGTAGAGACTGTCCGGTTTGGCCAATGTACCTATGGCAGAGAGGCATTGCTGGCACATGATGGCATAGATCACTTTGGTAGATGTGCAGGTGAATGAGTCCCTGATGGCGTGGCCACTTTGGAGAAGTGGGGCTCCAGAGTGTCCAGCCCCTGCTGCTGTGCCAAGAAGCACAGACGTGGGACAGCATGGCGGAAGCTGAGCTGTTTGGTCCTGTCCTCCACTGGGCACAAGCTGTCATTGTCTCGCCAGGCTGGGACAATGGTCGGTCTTGGGGCTGGTCTATTTGCTCTGAACCCTCAGATCATGTGCTCTGATCCATGAACAGCACGTCAGGATCAAGGCACATGTCCTGGACCCCAGACCCCAGCTGCAGAAGCCTTGGTAGGATGGATGGAGTGGCCGTGAGGACAGGAACTGCAGTGTCCCTAGGACAGAAGAGCTGATTCCCTGAGGCTCCTCCTGTATCTCAGGGTCTCCCTAGAAAGGAGCCAGTGACTTTTCTCAGGGTCCCATGTCCTGCATCTCACAGGTGTTGGTTTCAGTCTCTCAGGCCCCAGCCAGGCCTGGTTTTCACTGTTAGTGCTTAATGCAACCGTGCAGAGCTCTGGCTGAGAGTCCCAGCTCCTTCCCTCTGCTCCCCTGCGCCCCCGCCCCAGGAGGCGTAAGGGTCCCAACATTGCACTGCACTGACAGCTCTGGGAACGTGGGGCGGCTTGGGTTCAAGCTGGGAGGACACAACGGAAATGGGACTCTTCTAGTCTCTCCTTTGCAGCCCCCTGACGGGGTTAAGGGGAAATTCCGCCCAGACCGGCCCATTCTACTCACCTCCAAGAGGTGCTGCAGCTTAGCTGGGGTGGGGGTCTCAGTGAGCAGGCACCCGACCATGGCGTCCAGCCTCTGTAAATAGGTGTTGTGCAGAGCCTGCAAGAAGCGGGAACACCCGTCAGTCATGGGACATGGGGCTACACCAGTCACGGGACCAGGGGGGTTCTCTGAGAGCCCTGGCCAGACCCAAAAGGCACATCCTGGCCTCTCCCATTCACATCATTCCAAGGACACTTGGCAAGAGTTCCTAGTCGGATGCCTGCTGGCTCCTCAATCCTTGGCCTTAGCAGTTCTCTGTGCAGGGGCTGGTACCCAGCAGACTAGGGACCAGCCAAACTGCAATGGGTGGGAAGAAGGATCCCCGGGAGAGTCCAGGCAGCAGAACACAGAATGAGGAGAGGGAAGGCTGGGATCAGCCACAGAGGGGTAATACAATCCCCCCTGGAGGGAAGGGGCCCTCCCTGCCAGTTTGTCTCGGGCCTGTTCCCAGCTCTGCTCACTCCTCCCTATTCTCAGCAGCTCCATCAAACCAAGGGAGCAGGGACCAGAGGCGGCTCCTGCTCCTGGGACAGGGAAGTAGGATCGTGACCTACCTGGAAGTGGGTGGTATCCTGCCCAGTGCCCATCGTGAAGATGGTTTAAAGAAGAGCCCGCAGGAGGCGTGATTCCAGCTCCAGGGCAAGCAGCGGCTTCAGTTTGCTGCGGGGAGAGAGGAGCCCGTGTTATCCTTGGCGGCACCGGAGTGGCGCTGGCACTGCCATGGCCATGACCCTCCTGCAGTGATCCCCTCCCTACGGCCGCTGTAACGTTCCTGGAGTGAAATCACCCCCCAGCCAGGAAAGTGGAGACGTTCCCGCCTCCTCTGCTGGGGGATGGGAACAGCCACAGCTGGGGGTAATCTAGGCTGGAGAAGATCTGGGACTCCCGGCTCCAGACCCGATCAGCACCAGGGTTAAGGCAGCTGGATGGGACGGTCCTGGTACCTGAGGCTGCAAACTGCAGCCATGGAGCTGGAGATGATGGAGGTTGGCTCTGGTACCATGGGCAGATTTTCAATCAGCTCCTGAGAGACCCCAAGAAGATAAATTTGCATGTGAGACTCAGGCCCCGCAGACCCACAGGCACTTTCCAGGGAGGAGGCCAAAGTGCTCTGCAGAAACAGCCAGTGTCACTCCCAACCCCAACCAACTGGGCCCCCCATTCCTCCCATCCATCAAACTTCCTTCCCCTCCTCCTCCGGCCTTACAATTCCCCACTGCCAGCTCCCGACTGGTGTCAGAAGCTCTCCCTTCCCTGCTCCCCAGCCCTCAGCCACAGGAACCACTGTCCTCTGCTTCCCCCTCTGGCCCCACCAATTCTTTCTCTCGTTTCTGGGTCCCTCGCCCCAGGGGCCAGACACGGGGTCCCACTCACCGCAATGCTCTCCACGAGGGCCGCTTTGGAGACGTGGGGCTCCAGAGTGTTCAGCCCCTGCTGCTGTGCCAAGAAGTACAGACGTGGGACACTACGGAGGAAGCGGAGCTGTTTGGCCATCAACTAGGAGTGGGGTGGGGGGAGAGAGAGAGACAGTTAGGTAGGGACCTCCCCAACCCACCTACACCAGCTCCATGGCTCAGGAACCCCATGGAGTTGGACAGGGAAAGCCGCCCTGCTTCCCGAAACCAGTGTCGCCCTGCACAGACTGGGGTTGTAACTGGGACAGTGTCTGTGGGGAGCGGACACCTTGGCCTGCGTGAGACAAATGCCCCCACTTTGGGGTGCCAGGTAACAAGGGAGCAGTTCCCCCCATTGGGGGTGATGGATTCTCTGGGACAAGACCCCCCTGTGTGGGTGGGGATGGAAGAAGGGGCAGGGCAGACTCAGGGGCAGCACAGCTGTAAGATTTTTGTACCTCAGCTCTGCCCTGGAGGTGCTCCTGGATGACCCTGATGGTGTCTTGTTCAGGGGACACCTCCTCCTCCTCCTTCTCTTCTTCCTCCTCCTCAGCCCACTGCTGCTGGGCACTGGGGGTCTCTGCACCAGGGAGAGCAGGAGAAAGGACAATCCCTGCTGCCACTGGGGGGATGCAGTGTAGAGAAATGGCTCAATGTCCCCCATCCTCAACAAGGAGCCCCATGGCACAGAGGGCCGCACCCTGCCCCTCCCAGAGACACCCTCAGGCCCATCAGCCTCAGGGCCCCGTGGCCGTCAGCCCCCCCCCCCCTTCATCAGGGGAGGCTGGAGCTCCCCGGACTCTGCCCAGCATCCCCTGCTACAGGGTGCAGCTGTGCCACCCCCACTGGTGTTAGTGGGGCTCCCATGTCTCAGTCCTGGCGTCTTGGTGACCCAATGGGTACAGGGTGTTATTAGTCCCCTACTGCCCCCATCCTTCCCCCTGTCCCCTGGGTCTCCCCTCACCTGCACAGAGGGAGCCTTCAGCCTCAGGGCTGTCAGACCCCACAGAGGAGGTGCTGGCCCCTCAGGAGTAGGCAGAGCTGCCGGTCCCCATGCCGGAGCCGCCCAGCTCCTGCTCGGCTGGCTGGGGCTCCTCGGTGGCCAGGCTGGTGGATAGCTCCTGCTGGGCCTGGGGCTGGGCTCCTGGCTCCTCTGCTTCCTGGAAAGGAAGCCGCAGAGCCACCTTGCCCGGCTCCTGCCCTCGCCTGGGTCCCTCCTACATAGCATCACCCGGGGCCACCTCCATTTGGGACCAGAAGGTGCCTCAGGGCCTGCTAAGGAGCTGGTCTTTCCTCTTCCTCCAGAAGGTCAGGGAGCTTCTCCGCTTTGCCTGCCCACTGGCCTCTTCCTCGCCCGCGGGGACAGAGGGGCCACTCTCCTCCTGGGCAAGACGGACGCTGCTCCCTACTGGCTCCAGAGCCACCTGCCCAGCCTTCCTCCTCAGCATCCGCTTCCACCGCTCCATCCTGGAACTGAGTGGGGAGCAGCCATGAGTCTGGGCTCAAGGCAGCTCTCATTAATGGGCCTGCCTGCTCCCCTGCCTACGTCCCCTCTGCTGAGGCAATTCCTCCTCCCCACATACCCCACCCCAGGGCAGGGGGGCTGCCGTCCACACGCACTGGCAGCAGCTCACAGCACAGGCTGCTCCCAATGTTCCCCCTCACCCAATAGGGCCCTGTGAAACTGGGAGAGTCTCATTCTTTCAGAGCAATGGGGCTCTCCGTTAGTTTGGACAAACCGCTCCCTCCACCCCAGTAGACCCCGCTCCCTCCCAGGCCAGAGAAAGAGCGGAACCCGGATAGTCCTAAATGAAAGTTCGTTCACACGGTGCCAATCCCAGGAGGGAGGAGTCGCCCTCAGTTCCCACTGATTTCACTGCTTGCCATTGTGGGTGTTCAGCACCTGGCAGGTTCTGCCCTCCCCAAAGACTCTCGACGTTGGGAACAATCTCCTGCAAGGGAAAGGCTGGGAGCCCTATTGCTGGGCCATTCCCACCCCACTGGCGATGGCTCTGGAGACCTCCACTCACTTGCTCTAGATGAGATGGAGCTGGATGGCAGATGCTCTCTTCCTCAATCTCCTCCACCCAGGTGGGCTGGAAAGGGTGCTGCACAATGCCCTGCCAGTAGGGTAGAGGGTAGAAGCCAGGAGACCGAAAGTGGCTGTGAAAACAAGACAATGTTTTATTGCCAGGGAATGGATAAATTCAGCCTAGCAACTGGGGGTTCACAACACTCACCTACGGCCAGCAGGACACCCCCCATCTCCAGGTCTCCTAGCACCTCACGCACATTCCTGAAGCGTGACGGCCCAAGGGCTCTAGGGCATTTCTTCAGAGGTGTCTCCACTGTTTGCTGTTGTCATGTTCCATTCTATATGAGTTTATAAAAATATAAAAATATGCTAATGAGTGTGAATATAATGTAACTGCAGTATGCTTCATGCAAAAGGTCTCTTGTAAGGTATCATTACAAGGCTTATAATCTACTGAGTGTGGTCATCCTATTTGTATAAATGTATCACTTTTGTATCTGTATCTGAGTGGAAGGGAACAAATGGGGCAGCCATCGTGAGAAATCCACTAGCTACCACCTGAGCTGGAACAAAGGCTGGACCAGGGGAAAGGAGTGTGAGGAGGGCTCCAGGGAGGCATGGCAAGGCCCAGCCCAGCCCAGACGAGTGGCTCCCTCCAGTCCGTTCCCGACTGAGCGGCTCCCTTCGGCCTGGCTTCGTCCGCCCCTGCCTGGCCCCAGCTGGAAGGCGACATGGCCAGAAAGAGTTAATTAACTCACAGACTGACTTAACCCTTTAAAGACTGGTTAGGAAGATATGTAAAAATCCACCCACTTTCCTTTTGAAAGAGCCCGTGTGGATAGCTTTGAAAAGGTCTCAGATGGAGTAAGGGCTGTTAAGAAAGTTGAGCAGCTCTATAAGCAAGTGGCTGTGTTTGGCCAGCTGGTTGGGAAGACAATGGTGTTGGAACAGGAATGTCTCCATTCTGATTCTTTAAGTGAGCAGTCTGTGCTTCTGTGTTGATGCAAATTACTTGGCTGGCAGGGAGAAGACTTGCTAATGGCTGTTAGCAAAGAGAGCCCACCCCATCAGCCAGTAAATTCTGTTAAGCAGGAAAAATCAGGGTTTGATCCTTCAGAACAAGGAGGAAGTTTGCAAAGGGAAGCCACAGGTTCATGGGTGGCAAGTCTGTAGAAATTTTGGTGGTGCTCAGAACCCGCCCCCCAACTCTGCCCCCACCTGCCTAAGGCTCTGAGAGGGGTCTCGGCGGGGGAGGTCTGGGGTGCAGATCCTGGGCTGGGGATTAGGGTCCAGGGTGCAGGCTTTGGGATGGAGTTTGGGTGCTGGGTGCAGGCTCTGGGCTGGGGCTGGGGGTGGGTGTGCCGGCGGGGGTGAAGGGGGCAGGCTTTGGGACGGAGTTTGGGGTTGGGAAGGGGTGTGTGGGAAGGGGGGGTGCACCTTCTGGGAAGGGAGTTTGGGGATAGGAGGGAGTACAGGGGTGAGGGCTGTGGAGCTGAGGATGAGGGATTCATGATGTGGGGGGGCTCAGGACTGGGTCAGAGGATTAGGGTGCAGGGGGATGAGGTTTGGGGCTGAGGTTGAGGAGTTCATGCTGCAGGGGCGCTCAGGGATGGGGCTGAGGATTAGGGTGCAGGGGGATGAGGGTTGGGGCTCAGGATTAGGGTGTGGGGGGATGAGGGCTCTGGCTGGGGTTGAGGATTAGGGTGCGGGGGGATGAGGGCTCCGGCTCGGGCTGAGGATTAGGGTGTGGGGGGATGAGGGCTTTGGCTGGGGTTGAGGATTAGGGTGCAGGGGGATGAGGGCTCTGGCTGGGGCGGAGGGTTTGGGGCTTTGGAGAGGCTCAGGGTAAGGGCCGGGGCCCTATCCAGGCAGGGCCGGGGGAGAGACCCAGCTCCAAATATTGCTGGAGCAGGGCACCCGGCCCCTGAATATTCCTGGAGCCCGGGCACCGCAGGTGTATATAACCTGCCGCCTATGCACGGGTTAACCCTAAAAGGCGCAAACCCCAATGGTATTGAGCCAAAGGTGTGGCATGATGACAAAAATGATTGTAGGTGGACCCTTGCAATGAATTTGTTGTTATCGCTAATGGTAATTTTTGTAACTAATGTGTTGCTATTACCAAGAACTGTAAAAATGTTCCAGCTAAGGTGACCAGATGTCCCCATTTTATAGGGACAGTCCCAATATTTGGGGCTTTTTCTTATATAGGCTCCTATTACGCCCCACGCCCTGTCCTGATTTTTCACACTTGCCGTCTGGTCACCCACATGTGTGGGTCCCAGCTGCTCCCTGCTCCCCTCACTGAAGCAGGTGTGCAGGGTTACTGCCCTGGGAACTGCAGGGCATCAGTGGACATGGGGCTGGCTGGAGGCAGGGCAGGGGCTGACTGGAGGTAGGGTCTGGCCGCAGGCAGGGCAACGGGTGCAGGGCTGGTGCGGGCAGGACAGGGTGTGCGGCAGGGGCGGGCAGGAGACAGGCTGGCTGAGGGCAGGGAGTGCGGGGCTGGCTGGAGACCGGGGCTGGAGGCAGGGCAGGGAATGCGGGGCTGGCTGGAGACGGGCCGGTCAGGCAGGGCTGGTGCAGGCAGGGGCTGGCTGCGGACAGGGGCTGGCTGCGGACAGGGGGTGCAGCCCACCCTGTACGGTGGTTGCCCCCTCTTCCTCCCTCCCCCACCAGGGTAGCAGCAGCAGCCCGGGCTCAGGGGCTATTTAAAGGGCCCAGGGCTCCTGCTTCTACCGCCCCAGCCCTTTAAATAGCCGCCAAAGCTGCACCACTTCCCCAGAGCTCCCCAGGCCCTTTAAATACCCCCCGCCCGGGGGAAGCCGTGTTATACCAATATAATAAAATCCAACAGGATCTAATTAAGAGGGATAAGGCAAAGATGCCACATTTATTGTAAATACCATAACAAAACAAAAGACAACAGTAAACAACGTTGTTTTACTACTTATTTCTATCACTACTTATTCCTTATACACACACACACACACACACACACACACACATATATTCATTCACACAATCATTCATTCAGGTTCTGTACAGATGTTATAGTTACCAGCCTAGACATTGCTCATGCCAAGTTACTGGCCAGGTATCTTGGTCATGAGGATGGAGCCAAGTCTGTGTCAGATGCATTTGATGCTCCTGGAGGCTGGCAGCAGAACCATAGACTCAGGCTGTGGCTACACTTAGCACTTCAAAGCGCTGCCGCGGTAGCGCTGCTGTGGCTTTGAAGCGCTAAGTGTAGTCAAAGCACCAGCCGCGCTCCCAGCGCTGGGGCTTTGACCACACTGGCGCTTTGCAGCGCCTCAATTTGCAGCACTGGAGAGGGTGTGTTTTCACACCCTGCTGCAGCACTGCAAATTTGTAAGTGTAGCCAAGCCCTCAAAGTCCTCAGTCTTTAGAGTCCAGTTTGATAGGAATTTATTCCTATGTCAGTCCATGAGAGTTGCTTCATTTTGCTGTTGCTAAATCAATCAGCAGGTGGCTGGCTCCATTCTGTCAGATGCTTGTTTTTCCTTCCTTTGAGGTACTGGGGGTCATCTGGTTGATCCCACTTGACACCTTCTTCAGCCGACACTGAATTCTTCAGGCTGGTAACTTCCTAACCATTCATTCATTGTTTAAACTAGGCATGCATTCACATACATTCTCTATCTTAATTACATCTAGTTCACTGTCTTTTTACCTTTAGGGGTGTTACCAATTTATGTGACCCTCCCTGTCTTTTAACAAGCAAAGATAAAGTGAGATGAAAACTTACAGAGGGTGGGGATCTCTATTTATACACTATAACAGCTACTGTTTTGGCTTACTTAGAGATAATTAATGTTTAACAAGTTTTATACAAAGGGCTTGGCTACACTTACAAGTTGCAGCGCTGGTGGAGGCTTTCCAGCGCTGCAACCAACACCCCGTCCACACTTGCAGGGCACAACCAGCGCTGCAACTCCCTGGTTGCAGCGCTGGCTGAAAACCCATCCCGGCAGGGGTATAAGGAGTGCAGCGCTGGTGACACCAGCGCTGCTCAGCAGGTGTGGACACTCACCAGCGCTTTACCTGTCCTCCAGGGAATAAGGAGCTATCCCAGAATTCCTGTTCAGCCACTCTGCACATCAGTTTGCACTCTACTGCTCTTGCCTCAGGTGACCCGCCCTTTAAATGCCCCGGGAAATTTAAAAATCTCCTTCCTGTTTGCTGCAGCCAGGTGTGGAGTGCAATCAGTTAATCAGTTAATCAGTTACAGGTGACCATGCCTCCACGCGGCAAACGAGCCCCAGCATGGAGCACTGGTGAAGTGCAGGACCTCATCAGTGTTTGGGGTGAGGCATCTGTTCAGGCACAGCTGCGCTCCGGCCGTAGGAATTACGATATCTTTGAGCAGATATCAAGGGCCATGCTGGATAGGGGCCATGATCGGGACGCAGTACAATGCAGGGTGAAAGTTAAAGAGCTGCGGAGTGCCTATTACAAAGCCCGAGAGGGGAATCGACGATCCGGAGCTGCTCCCACGACCTGCCGTTTTTACAGGGAGATGGACGAGATACTTGGGGGTGACCCCACTGCCAATCCCAGGATAACGATGGACACTTCTGAGCAGGCTGGGGGACAGGAGGAGGAGGAGGCTGCGGGGGGGGAGAGGAAACCGCGAGTGAAGCTCCTGGGATGGGGGAAGAAACCGCAGATTCCCTGGAGGCATGCAGCCAGGAGCTCTTCTCAAGCCAGGAGGAAACTACCCAATCGCAGCAGCCAGCAGTTGCAGAAGGACAAGCAGAGGAGCGGTTTACCGGTAAGCGGCTTTTATTTTCTGAAGTGAAATGTTTCTGGAGAGGAAGGGGGGTTATGGATGCATGCATGGCAGCGTCTAGATGTGGAATAGCCCGTTGATGTGGTCTATCACGTCGCGGTAATCTGCTTCAGTTATCTCAGCAAAAGCTTCATCCAGAGCGTGGGCAATATGCCTGCGCAGGTTTATAGGCAGAGCCACTGTGTCCCTTGTCCCAGTGACGGTGACGCGTCCGCGCCACTCTTCGGCCAGTGGGGGGGGGACCATTTCTGAACACAGGCACGCCACATAGGGTCCCGGGCGGAATCCACATTGCTCTAAAAGAGCCCCCCGCTGTTCCCTAGTGACTGCAGTAGGGAAACATCTTCCAGGATTAAGTCCTGTGAAAAATGTTGGGAGACTCTTTAGTGAAGAGATAGGGAGATAAGATCACCCCTGCATCTGCATCTTCACTCAACCCCTCTAGCACTCCAGATTACCCGAAGCAACCAGCTCCCCTCTCACTCAAGCCCCTCTTCTCCCTATATAAGTAAACACTCCTCACTCACCATTTCGTGGCTTCTGTTGTGTTTTCCTTTTGGGATAAAGAATGCAAGTGAGAACTTGCAAGTGAGAACTCCCTCAGTGTAACAATTCATGTCTGGAGATAGTGGATACAATGCTGCCCGTGTTAAATGTTGTCATTTCTGTTTCTACAGTGACCTTGACTACTGGACTGCCCAGATGTTCAACATCACAGAGGCTTCAAAATTTGAGAAAAAATCCCCGAAAGAGCAAAGAGGACATGCTGAAAACTGTTCTTCAGCACTCTGCTACAGAGAGAAAAGAATTGAAGGAGTGGCGAGAGAAAGAAAGCAGGACCCGCCAGAGAAATGCAGTGGCCAAGAGGAAAAGCATGGAGCGGCTGCTAAGCATCCTGGAGCGCCAAGCGGAGTCTATAGAGTCACTCGTTTCCATGCAAGCAGAGCACTACCGTGCTACTCCCCCACCCGCCCCGTCCTTTGTGCCTTGTGCCCCAATGTCAGCTCAAACCACCTTTCCCCAGCATCCAGGCTCTTACCACCACCAGCTGCCTCCAACACCTGTACGTTCCCCAACCAGCCCTGATACCTACCACCACCCTTACCCTCTGCATTCAACCCCATCACCATGCAGTATATGAACCCTGAAGTGCAGGATTCATTAAACAGCAATCCAGACAGGGCATATGCAAACTTGTGACTGTACAGTTCACCAACCCACACCCTTGCCCTCTTGTGTTAATGAAATGTTGTGTGTCTGTCTGTCTGTCAAGGAAGTTTTTTTCTTTTCAATAAAACAATTCTTGGCTTTGAAAACAGTCTTTATTATAGCAGATAGTGAAAGATACCTTAGCCCAGTGAAGAAAGAGGCACTGCAAATCATATTATTATTATGGATAATAGAATAACAGTGTAAGCAGTGCAATTCACTCCCATGCAAGGCAGCAAACATTACTGTTGGCTTTCAGCCTCAAATTCTTCCCTCAAGGCATCCCTAATCCTTGTAGCCCTGTGCTGGGCCTCTCTATTAGCCCTGCTCTCTGGCTGTGCATATTCAGCCTCCAGGACTTGAACCTCGGTGGTCCATGCCTCACTGAATGTTTCACCCTTCCCTTCACAAATATTATGGAGGGTACAGCAAGCGCTTATAACCGCGGGGATGCTGCTTTCCCCCAAGTCTAGCTTCCCATACAAACATCTCCAGCGAGCTTTTAAACGCCCAAAAGCACACTCCACAGTCATTCTGCACCGGCTCAGCCTGTAGTTGAACCGGTCCTTGCTCCTGTCAAGCTTCCCTGAATAGGGTTTCATGAGCCAAGGCAGTAACGGGTACGCGGGGTCTCCAAGGATCACAGTGGGCATTTCGACATCCCCTACTGTGATCTTCCTGTCTGGGAAAAAAGTCCCTGCCTGCATCTTCCTGAACAGGCCACTGTTCTGAAAGATGCGTGCATCATGCACCTTTCCAGGCCAGCCTGTGTAAATGTCAATGAAACGCCCGCGGTGATCTACAAGCGCCTGGAGAACCATAGAGAAATACCCCTTACGATTAACGTACTCTGATGCCAGGTGGGGGGGGGGCCAGAATAGGAATATGCGTCCCATCTATCGCCCCTCCACAGTTAGGGAAACCCATTTGTGCAAAGCCATCCACAATGTCCTGCACGCTCCCCGGAGTCACGGTCTTTCTTAGCAGGATGCGATTAATTGCCTTGCAAACTTGCATCAAAACGATTCCCACAGTCGACTTTCCCACACCAAACTGGTTCCCGACCGACCGGTAGCTGTCTGGATTTGCCATCTTCCAGATTGCAATAGCCACCCGCTTTTCCACCGTCAGGGCAGCTCTCAATCTTGTGTCCTTGCGCCGCAGAGTGGGGGCGAGCTCAGCACACAGTCCCATGAAAGTGGCTTTTCTCATACGAAAGTTCTGCAGCCACTGCTCATCATCCCAGACTTCCATGACGATGTGATCCCACCACTCAGTGCTTGTTTCCCGAGCCCAAAAGCGGCGTTCAACGGTGCTGAGCATTTCCATGAATGCCGCAAGCACTGTAGTGTCACACGCGGCAGACAAATCCATATTGATATCATCGTCGGACTCCTCACTGTCACTTTGGAGCTGAAGGAATAGCTCGACTGCCAAACGTGTTGTGCTGGTGACACTCATCAGCAGAGTCCTCAGCAGATCGGGCTCCATTTGCCACAGAAATCGCGATTCACAGAGAGTAACAGAAAGACACTCACAATGGCGCCAAACGCTGCCGGAAAGAGTGAATGCTGGGATGTGAAGCGATGCACCACGGGGCGCTGGCAAACAGGAAGCGGAATGACCCGCACACTTCCTTCCCCTTCCCACAATACTCAGCGCCAAAATGGGACGAGGTGCTCTGTGGGATAGCTGCCCACAATGCACCTCTCAATACAGCGCTGGAAAGTGCTGCAAGTGTGGCCACACTGCAGCGCTGGTAGCTGTCAGTGTGGCCACACTCCAGCGCTGGCCCTTACACAGCTGCATGACCAGCGCTGTAACTCCCAGTGCTGCAACTTGTAAGTGTAGCCAAGCCCAAAGTATTTCTTTGAGCTTAACAAGTTTTATACCAAGTATCTCTTTGAGCAGGCTTCACACAGATACAGCTGGTGGCTTGCAGGTTAGAGGCTAAATGTTGGGAATCACAAATTTACTTCTAACATAAACCTTAAGTTATAAAGTATTAATTAACAATAAATTAATAAATCATTTCTTTTATAAACCATGTTTAATATAAACCTTCTTTAATATCCCTACAGCCGGGCCACCCCGGTACAGCGCACCGGCTCTTGCCAGTACACTGTACTGGGGCTTGGGCACAGGGCCCTCTAGGGGTGGGGCCCGATTCAGGGGAATTGGTTGAATTGGCCTAAAGCTGGCCCTGCTGGCAGCTCCAGCCTTTTTATAGGCAGAGGCTGGCTGGTGTGTCACACAATCTCTTTATTACTCGCCTGAGATGGGTCACCTGTTACTTGTGGCTCTGAATATGCATATAAGGAAAAATCCCAAAAGGTCTGACCATCTATGGCCATCAGGTAGCAGTGATATGGAAGTGCCATCACCACAGCGGTGACCATAAAGTCAGGTGTTTTGACCACCTATGGCCTGTGATGTTATGGGCGTAATATCATATCTTATTCAGCCAATCACTCAGACAAAGAAGTTGTTTATATCTGCAGAAGATAATGCTGCCTGCTTCTTGTTTACACTTCTCTGCATGAGATGTCACTATTGTTTCATTGGCAATGGAGTGTGATGTCACAGACTGTGTACATCATCATGTAATGACTGACTGCACCCACCACTTTTAAACCACTTGGTTTGCACCCATGCCCTTAATCCTGTCCTAAAATTACCTTTTCATGTCACTAAGCTCTCTTGTTGCTGTGGGGTACTGTAGGTGTGAGGCAGGGCGGGTTGGGAGAAGAAATATTCTTTATCTGAAGAAGTGATCTGTATGAGGAAAACATTTGAAAACTTGTTTACTGAGTAATGTGAGTTCTTCACTCTACTTGATAGCATTTCTCTGCTTGTAACATGAACTTGTGAACACCACATCCAAGCAATTCCAAAATTCCAGGAATATTCTAGGCATCAGTGAGCAGAACTGTATTGGTTTTGGTGAAAATTGGAATGGGAAATAGACCAGTCGTGCTTAAGTTAGGTTTGGCGCCTAACTCCTATTGAAATCAGTGGGTGTTATGCACCTAATCTGCTGGTGCAATTTTTAAAAGCACCTTTAAGCATCTGTTTGCATCTTAAGCACCTAAATATCTTTGAAACACTGGTCCTTCATCTCTGCCTCAGTTCCCCATCTATAAATGGAGGTTAATAATACTTTATCCTACTGTTTGCCTATCTTGTCTATTTGTTTAGATTGTATTTGAGGCACGGGACAATCTCTTACTATGTTTTTGTAATGGGACCCTGAATTTTGGTTGGGACATCTAAACACTACCATAAAACAAAAAATGATCAGCCCCATAATATAAAGGCCCACCAATGATCTATTTTTCAGGGCAAGTCACAGGCCCAGCTGCCTCAGAGGAAAGTCTGAGAAACACAATATCAAACAATTATGGATTAACCTGCCCATAGGAGAAGTTTCTTCCTGACCCCTATCAGTTGGTGGTAGGCTTATATCCTGAAGCATAAGGATTTATATCCCTTCTACATTTTGTATACCAGCGAAGTTTGGATGATATGGTCCATATAAATGTCTAATCCTTTTCTGAATCAGCAGCGTCTCACCCAGGAAACTCAATGCCAATATCCTGAGGAGAGAGAGAGACACACACAATCAGACAGAGACTGAGGGCTTCCCCCACCTTTAGCAACAACTGAAACCCCCTCCCCACAGAGGCATGTCCTGATTTTATTTGCCCCCATGTTAATCCAGCCCAGAGCCTGCCCCCCCCCCCCGGCCTAGAGACAGTGAGTGAGGGCGGGGGAGGGAGGGGGCCGGCGTGAGCAGGGCAGGACCTCGGGGAGGGGCCACGGCAGATCCGGGGCTGCTCTGAGGGTCACAAAGGGCCCGTGGGCACGAAGAGGCTGCAACCCCAGAACTGCCGGACAACGCACAGCTTGACTCTGCCCCTCGGTCCCTGCGCACACGGGACGGGACCTCGCCCGGCCCCGCGGCCCCAGGCCGCCGCTCGTGGGGCTCGCCCGGCCCCGCTGGGGGGGGGTGTGAAGCCCTTTCACTCCGCGCTGCCTGTGCCCTATGGCACCCCCCCGCCCCAGCCTGGCTCCCGGGGCAGGGGCGCGGCAGGGGCTGGGCCTGGCACCTGGCACTGGGGGTCTGAGCCCCCAGCCCGTGCGGAGCCGCCACTCACCGTCCCGCCTCAGCGCTCCTCGGACCTGCCCCGCCCTGGCCGCCGGCTGCCCGCGCCCCCGCTGAGCCCCCAGCAGCGCCGGGGCGGGAGTCCCAGTGGTGCCGCCCGCGGGGACTGAGCCGCGCACCCCCCCCCCGCATCTCCCCGGGGCTGGGGCCGCCCCTGGCCGCGAGCGGGATTCGAATCCCAATGGCCGCAGCGGGCGCCCGGGGCGGGCGGGGTGGCGGCCTCGGGCGA
The DNA here is from genome assembly GCF_016161935.1 of Mauremys reevesii. Lineage (NCBI taxonomy): Eukaryota > Metazoa > Chordata > Testudines > Geoemydidae > Mauremys > Mauremys reevesii. The sequence continues at coordinate 33,013,630 of NC_052640.1, read as the reverse complement.
GGCGGGGCATTACCTCGCGCCGAGTCTCTGTCCCGCGCTCTCCGCCAATCAGGGAGCGGGGAGGGGTGCGGCGAAGTGACGGGATAGGGCCCCTCCTCCACTAGAGGCCGCCTGCGAGAGGGAGAACTACACTACCCAGTGTGCACTGGGAGGGGCGCGTTGTCTGAGCAACCAGGCCGTCCCTGCCGCTCTGAGAAGAGCCAGGAACTACAACTCCCAGCCTGCCCCGGGCGCCCCGTCCTCGAGCCCAGGAAGGGCGGGTCCCTGGGTCAACCTGACACCTCTCCCCACCCCGTGCAGTGTATTGACCTGCCCGCGTAGGAACGTGCCGCGCTGCTTTGCCCCTGCACAAAGCAGCTGAGCGGGAGGAGGGGAGGGGCGAGACCGGGCGGCCGGCTCCCGCCCCCAAACCTGGCCGGGGGGGGCAGGTCTGTGCGGGGCAGGTGAGTGCCGGGTCTGTCTCCGTCCGGTGACTTTACACCTGTGTCTGCTCCGCGGGGATGGTCCCAGCGCCCCTTGTTTGCTGGGGCTTTAACCCCCCCCCCGGGGTGAGCTGGTGTCTGTGCGTGTCTGAGGAGCCTTGTACCCGGCTACTGGTCAGCGCCCCTCACTCCCGCTGTCCCTCCCCAGCCACCCCCCCGTCCTCCTCCCTCGGGCGAGCCCGGCTTTGAACACCCCCTGCAGTAACAGTGTCACCCACAGACAAAGCTGCCACGGAACTGAATTAACCCTCCTCATCCCCGAGCCCCCCCTCGCTCTGCCCGTTCCCCCAAAGCCCTGCCCCTGCCCCCAAGGTCCTGCCCTCACGCTGCCCCTGCCTCCGAGGTCCCTGCCTCACATCACCTGTCCCTTCCTCCAATGCCCCACCCTCACTCTGCCCCTTCCCCCGAATCCCCACTCCCGCCCTGCCCCTCCCCAATACACCCTCCTCTGCCCTCACATTGCCCCTTCCCCCAAGCTCCCGCCCTGCACCACCCAGTGACCCAGGAGCAGGCCAGACCTGGGGGGAGGCATAAACATGCTTTGCTCTGCCACAGACTTCTGAGTGTCCTTGGGCACATCACTCAGCCTCTCTGGGCCTCAGTTCTCCCGTGCGGGAAATGGGGCTATGTGGTGCTTCCCGCCTTCGCACGAGCCTGGGAGGAGAACTACCCTACAAATTAGGAAGATGCTGGGATCCTGGAGTCATGGGGGAGGGTTCAGGGGGAGCATATTAGCACCATCATTTGGTATATGGAGTCTGTTTGGAAACAAAATATTTCCCTGAAGTCATTCCAAATCCTGTATTCAGCTATAACCTTGGGAAATACGTAATGGAGCGGTGTGGTTTTTCCTTGTGTAGCCAGCAACGACCTGGCACCACCCCCAGCTCTGCCCCCTTCCTGCCACTGCGACCCCATCTCACCTCCTGACCCTGGCTGGGCACCCCGCAGCCCCTCGTAGCAGGGGGCTGTGTAGGGGGGTCTCCTTGCAGCCCTCAGTGGGTGTCTGGTGGGTGCTGTCACCTCTGCCAGAGACCCCCAAGAAACTCACTAGCTTCCTCCTCATGTGGGGAAGGGCTCCTACTTTCTGACGTGGGAGGGAGATTCCGTGATGGCAGAGCCCGTGGGAGGAGGGGTTCTAATCACAAGTCTGCAGTGGCAGGGCAACCCCCTCCCCCAGTCAGATTATGCTAGGGGGCTGGGCAGGGATCTCTAGGGAGGGAGACACAGGAAGAAACAGTTGCCACTATGGAACCCAGGAGTCCTGGCTCCCAGTCCCCCGCTCTCACCTCTAGACCCCACTCAGCTCCCAGAGCTAGGGATAGAACACAACCCCCATCCTGCTCTGACCATTAGACCCCACTCCCCTTTTAGGCTCACTGCCTCGTCTATCCACCCAGCCCACCTGTCCATCCCTTTGCTGCAGGTTTCTGGGGTCACCCCTGCTCTGCACTCCCCCAGTGCAGCCCAAGACCTTTCCTCCCCCCAGCCACATTTCCTCTCCCCCCTCGTGCTGGATCATCTGCTTGGCCCCCCACCGCCTCTTGAGGTGTGCTGTGCGGCGTGACTGGGGATTGTGCAATGGCTCAGCACCAGGCAATGCAGAATGTAAACCACAGACGTCAATTGTATAGCTGATGGTCCTTAATGGGCCATCAAGCAGGCTAGGCAGAGCTGACACCAATTTGTCTGGCTGGGGTGTTCCCCAGAAGCATAGCACAAGTTGGAAATACAGGCAGGATAGAGCCAATATTCATAATGTCAACTACAAAAATGATACATATCTAGAGATAGCATAATTATAATCAGCCAATCATCACCTCTCCATAGACCCTTTATGTGACCACCTTTATACAATATTGGCTGCAAATATAGAACAGTGGTGGCAACGGTGTTCTATACAGTTACAGATTATGTCAATAATGTCACAGGAGGTGACATGGTATCAGTGAGACTGATACTGGAATACTGCCTCCAGTTTTGGTGTCCTCATTTGAAAAAGATGGTGTGAAATTGGAGTTGAGGCAGCAAAGAGCCACCAAATATTCTGAGGGCTGGAGAAAAATGCCTTCTAGTGAGCTATTGAAAGAGCTCAACCTGTTTAGCTTCTCAAAAGAAGATTGAAAGGTGACTTCATTGAAACGTTGAAGTGCCTTAATGGAGAGAAAAGATTGGCTATTAAAGGGCTCTTTAATGTAGCAGAGAAAGGCATTAAAAAACCCAATGGCTGGAAGGTGAAAAGAGACAAATTCATATTACAATTAAGGCACAAATATTCAACAGTGAGGATCATTCACCACAGGAACAAGCTACCAAGGAAATTGGTGCATTCTCCATCTCGTGACGTCATTTCATGAAGACTAGATGCCTTTCTGGAATGTTTTTACCCCCAAAGTAGCTCTTGTGTCATACAGGAGGCCTGTGATATGCAGGGGTCAGATTAGATGCTCTAATGGTCTCTTCTGGCGATAAAGTCAACTAATTTCTGAAAAACTAAGTGTAGCATTGGGAGCAGCGTCTGATGTTTTACTGTCTAGCTGGCTTGCTTCCTAGAATGAGCGCTCCTTGAGTGGGGTGATCCACAGGGAGTAGCTCAAACCTCCAAAGTGCCTGGCCAGGGGCAGGACATTAGCCCAGCAAGGGAGGGGTGTGGCAGTGACATCACAAAGGCCTTTTGCAGGACCTCAGACTATTGGTCAAAGGTGGTGGGGAGGTGGTGACCTCACAGAGAGATGCTGACATCAGCCAAGCAGGTCAGGGGCGAGGGGCCAGGGAAACCTCAGAGACCCTGTGGCTTTGCTTCAGCAAGTCTCCCTCTCCAGGTCTCTCTTTGAGGACTGAGAGTATTCGGGTTCACGGACGTGAGCACCAGGAGGAACCTCTTTTGAGTTTTCTCCTTCCCTTTTAGTGATTTTACTAGAAAACAGATGTCCCTGTTTAGAGGGTTAGAGCCTCCTCGAGGTTTGAAACTGTTCGGTCTGATCATTCTGGTGACAGTTGAATTCATGGAAAGCATGATCTTAAGGAGGCAGAATTTTATTCCACACCTGGGATTTTGTCCCTTAGAATCACTGGGGACATTAGGGTTTGTCCTTTTAGTTTCAACTTTTCCTCCATCCATCCCTTCCTTCTTTCTCTTCCTCTCTTGCTTCTTTTGTCCTTTCTCCTGTTCCCCTCCCAACACCAGGAGGTGTGTGTGTGTGTGTGTGTGTGTGTGTGTGTGTGTGTGTGTGTGTGTGTGTGTGTGTGTTGCGGGGGAGTGCTCGGCAGCTCTCACTGTGGGAGGTCCACCCAAAACTGTGGAGCTGCAGTAGTGCTGGGGCAGTGATTCCCGCCAGTGACCTGGGCCATCCTTTTAGCTCTCTGGTGAGACCCCTCAGCCTCCCCTTCTCAGTCTCTACCCTGATTGGCTGAGCAGGGGGTTATTGACAGGGAGGAGACTCAAGGCCTTTTTGTTCTCTTTTAAGACCAAGTAAATAAGTCATAACCACTTATATGTTTGATGGATTTTGCTGCTTCTCTGCATTAATTGTCTCTGAGCAGTTCATGATTCTCTCTAACATTGCAGTTCTCCTCAAATACCGGCTGAATAATTACTGTGCATACTTGTTGGTCTGGAGCTCATCTGAGAGCACTTTCTTGAGGTCATTCAATGTATGAAATTCAAGATCTGATGGTTAATATGAAAATCAGGGCTCTGGGGTCCTATTCCCAATTCTGCCATTGACTGGCTGTGTGACCTAAGACAAGTCAGTTCTCCTTTCTCAGCCTGAGCGTCTCCCTCTTTCAAGTAGGGATAATAATGATCCGCTCCTACCTACCACAACACACTCACTCTTCCCCAACACACACACTGTCTCTCCCCACACACAGTCTCCACACTGCAGCTGAAAAGCAGCTGGCAATCTAGTAGGATGACCCTGGAACAATGGGATAGAGAAACCTGCATCACTGAAAGTGCAGCCACAAAGACACCACACACCAGCTTCCCCTAGCTGGCAAGTATCAAACCTCCACAGAAAGATCCCTATGGTATTGTAGGCCAGCTTCCTAAAGCCTCAGCCTCAACCACTTAACACTGGGCCTGTCTACACTCTGGTTCTGTTCTCACTGAAGGATCATTTCCAATTGTTTGCTCAGACCAGCTTGCCCAGCACCCTCACTGCTGTGCAGCTCTGGATGTGTGGCCATGGCTGAACAGCAAGAATTCCTGCCCATTTCCCTTCTGGCTGGAGCATGGTTTGTGGTTAATGATGTTGCTGTAGATTGTTTGCTTCCTGCCTTGGCAATTCAGACAGTCCATTTCCCAACATATCTCCAGCACATCAGTCCCTGGCTGAGTCTCCTGGGCAGTGGGAAACATCCCTTGTTTGGTGCTGCCAAGGGGATCGTGCATAGCTGAGATATCTCTCGGCTTGGATCAAAGGGGAATGTTGGATGGAATTCATCACACAACCTTGCCTGCTCCCTAGAGCGCCATGGGGAGAATGTAGAGAAGGGGGAGTCATTCCTCCCCTGCACTCCCAGAAGAGTTGCTAGGGCTGCTTCCTGCCAGCTACTCACCCCTGGCTTCATCCTTAGCTCCTAGGATCTTTCTGCTCCAAAGGCTCCATAGTCCTGGGGTGGGGAGGGTGTCACCGCACAGTCTGAAACACAAGGGAGGTTTCTGGAATTGAAGGAAGGAGCAGAAAATGGAGAGGAAAGAAACAGAGAGAAAACGCTTCGTCTCTCCCCCCCCATCAAGAAATGTTACCAAGGACCAGCGTTAGGGGAAATGGTGCCCTGGGCAAAACTTGTACTTTGGCAAAGTTCATAGAAACATAGAATCATATAATTCAAGATAAGAAGGGACCATTATGATCATCTAGTCTGACCTCCTGCAAGATGCAGGCCACAGAAGCCGATCCACCCACTCCTTAAGCAAACGACCCCTGCCCCATGCTTCGGAGGAAGGCGAAAAACCTCCAGGGCCACTGCCAATCTACCCTGGAGGAAAATTCCTTCCTGACCCCAAATATGGCGGACAGGTCAACCCCGAGCATGTGGGCAAGACTCTCCAGACATACCCTCTGGAAAAAGGCTAACAATATCCTATCATTGACCCATTGTACTAATTACCAGCGTGTCACTTAATTGACCTATTGACTAAGCCCGTTATCCTATCATACCATCTCCTCCATAAACTTATCTAGCTTAATCTTAAAGTCATGGAGGTCCTTCGCCCCCACTGTTTCCTTCGGCAGGCTGTTCCAGAATTGCACTCCTCTGATGGTTAGAAACCTTCGTCTAATTTCAAGCCTAAATTTCCTGACTGACAATTTATATCCGTTTGTCCTCGTGTCCACATTAGCACTGAGTTGAAATAATTCCTCTCCTTCCCTGGTATTTATCCCTCTGATATATTTAAAGAGTGCAATCATATCTCCTCTTATCCTTCTTTTGGTTAAGGAAAATAAACCGAGCTCCTCAAGTCTCCTTTTGTACGACAGGCTTTCCATTCCTCGGCTCATTCTAGTGGCCCTTCTTTGTACCCGTTCCAGTTTGAATTCATCCTTCTTAAACATGGGAGACCAAAACTGCACACAATACTCCAAATGAGGTCTCACCAACGCCTTATATAACGGGACTAGCACCTCCTTATCTCAACTAGAAATACCTCGCCTAATGCATCCCAAGACCGCATTAGCTTTTTTAATGGCCACATCACATTGCCTACTCATAGTCATCCTATGATCAACCAGGACTCCTAGGTCCTTCTCCTCCTCCGTTACTTCCAACTGGTGCGTCCCCAGCTTATAACTAAAGTTCTTGTTAGTCATCCCTAAATGCATAACCTTACACTTCTCACAATTGAATTTCATCCTGTTACTAATACTCCAGTTTACA